>NC_043015.1:36616832-36624332 GCF_006345805.1 Octopus sinensis
TGGCCTCAGAAATTCTATCAATGAATTATAAGACAAAATAAATTCTAATTATTTCAACGACAAACAAGTTCGAACAATGATATAACAAACAGAGTCCTCGTATAAAAAATCTACCTTTAACTTTGATAAGCACCCTTTAAGTCTCCGTACACTTAATAGAATAATATTAAACCCCCTCCCCCAATAGGAAATCTAAATAGCAAAGTAAAATCAGTGATAAGCAGTATAACCGTGAATAAATATTAACTACTACCATTTTTCTGTTGATGAAACTGGTTTCTCTGTCTATCTACTTTCCCTCTTTGTGATGTTGGTAAATGGAATAAGTATAAAAATGAATCTTTTCAATTTAACTAAAATGTTATGTTTATATGCAGCTGAAGATTGCTCTACATTTTAAAACTGTTGTAATACTTGCATTGTTTAATTAAATGAAGTCGCATGAAACGATCGTACTGCAATACCTTTGAATATCCTTCTTGCTTATTTTTATTATAATCACCACATTTTGAATTATATGGATAATACCATACCAAATTCTGGTGCCTTTAACTCAAGTACCATAATTAACTGAATCTAATTTTTTACTGAACTTATACATATATATATCACCGTGATCACCGTGACCGACCAGGCTATCAGATGTTGCTACACATCGCTGGTCACAATGCGCTTCGCATCCTTTTAGCCTTCAAATGACGCCAGCCCGCTGGCTAAGCGAGCAGGCCAACAGAAGAAAGTGTGAGAGGAAGTTACGGCGAAAGAGTACAGCAGGGATTGCCACCACCCCCTGCCGGAGCTTTGTGGAGCTTTAGGTGTTTTCGCTCAATAAACACTCACAACGCCCTGTACAGAGCTCACACACACACACACATATATACACACACGCAATTTCAGAGATACCTACATATAGCGAATTATTACAAAAGTATTACGATATATTTACATTGATATATCCGGTGATATAGAATAAAACGCCATTTCATACATTAAATATCGTATACGAGTCCGTTTGTCACTTTTCAAAATGGCTGCATCTTCTTATATGAGCTGATTCATTACAGTTTGAGGCCACCTGAGATTTTCACATCGTAAATTCTTTCGCAACGTCGACTGATAAATTAATTTTATTTGTATCTTTAATATAAAACAAACCACAAAACGAAAGAAAACAAAAGCAAAATAAAATATGATAGAATTGATATTCTTTGTGTAAAATCGGGTGATTATAAAATTCTGATATGAAGAAAGTTTCTTGGATATAAAACGACTCCCTGGGACATACAGCAATATTATTGTGGTTGCTCAAATAATTCTTCCAGAATTTGAAGCAAACCTTTCAGCTTTCAAGAACAATTAACCGTAAAAATGTTAAGTTAAAACGTCAATATAGAATTCCTCTCCCCCATCTGGGATGTTGTTGATCTTACATCGGTTTTAGATCAAACACAGTTAGAGCGTGTTTCCTTCAAAACAATATTCCGACTTTGTATGGTATTCTGCCTCAGTGGCCTTTTCTAATTTGAAACAGTCTAATTTGAAACAGTCTAATTTGGACATTCTTTATGCACACCCGAGCCAAGGGACTTTTCACCGCTCCCTGCCTTTGAGATTCTCATACCAAATTCACAATTTATTAACTACTTCTGTTGAAATTGCTTGTATCTCGTATCAGCAACTGTCCGCACATCTTCCTGATACGCAGCTAATCATCCCATTTCTACCTCATCGATGCCTACTATATCTTGCTTTTTCGGTGTTCCAAATTTGTGTAGAAATCTAATTGGAGATTTTTTTTCCCCTGAGAAATCCTTCTAAGTTTTCTTTGTAATTTAGTTCTTCGCAAAACATCTCCCGCAACTCCTCGCTGATCCCTTTTGCAAGTACAAGTTGTTCGATTGTAGTTTCAGTCAGACTAGGACTGGATATTTTCAAAAATATCCGGTTTGCTGCAGGTAAGTATCTTTTCATAAATTGAGCTCTTTAAATTTCCTTCAAAATTTTTGGTCTAATTCCTTGTTTAATTTCATGGAATTTTTGAACACATGTGGGCGCGTTTAACGCTACTTGCTTCACCAACACCAATCTATGACATTTCAAGAAGGCTTTGACTTTACGTTGGATTTCTTCATTCTGGCATATCCTACATACACGGTGTTATGCTGTTTTCCCCCATGTTCACTTTTTATCAGTATGTATATATATATATATATACACACACACACCACACACACACACACACACACAGACATATATATATATATATAATATATATATATATATATATATATAATCATATATATATAATAGACAAGTTAAAAAATCCCCAGCAATGACTCTGGCGAAGGTATCATTAATTTTCTTAGGACTTTCATTTTACCTCAATTGGGTAAGATAAAGTGAAATATCTAAAAAAATTAATGATACCAATAAACCAATGGTGTAAACTTATCCACAATTAATGTTACCAATAAACCAATTGAGTAAACCTATCTATAATGACTACTGGGAACACCTGTAAGCCAAATTTGCTTTAATAAAGGAGTTAGACGTAGTGACCATTACTTTCACTTGTCTATTATATATCACTGTAAAAACTAGTTTGTCTGGAACACGTCTACGGATTTACAATATAGAATCGTGATGAATCATGAGGGAGGACACTACCAAACTATTACATGGAGTCCTTCATTAATCTAAGTAATATTGTTAGCACACACACACATATAAACATATGTATGTATATATATATATATATATATATATATATATATACATACATTCATCCATGTGGAAAGGAATATAAGTATATATTTATGTATTTATAACGAATACATACATACTATATACAATGCGCACACAGATATATATATATATATATATATATATATATATATATGTATATAATATACAAGCATACATACATATAAGGACATAAATTCCAGTATATCGATCTGTTTATCAACATATAAGAGTATGTCTGTGTGTGAGTGCGCATGCGTGTTTCTGATCGTACATCTCATTGTGTGACTGATATACGAAGTATCGCCAGTTTATATCAATTTTTCAGAAAGTAGTCGAGTAGAAACCAGAAGCCTATAGAATCTGGAGACGCCAGATAGCGCTAGCGTAACGTGAAGCATAAATATGTAAATTAAATATTTTATATACAGATTTTAGCTACAGATAATTGAAAATGTATTGAAAATAGGCAACAGAAAGGATATGAATTCGATAGAAATTTGTTTTGACGCATAGATTTTTAATTGCTAACTACAAGGACTGATGATCCTATATAAAGAGATACATCAAATGCTTTGCGAAAATTCTTTATTTTGTAACTGTTTTCCTTTTCTTTGTACCACATCAAAAGTACCGAATTATAAAACACTTCTAAAGGACAACAGAAAGATATCAGATTTTATTTACTTGTTTACATATTTATATATTTATTCATTATTCGAACTCCCACCCAACCATGAGCCTTTCTTTTCCTCCATTAAGATGCTTTTCTTTATTTGTATATATTTCCTCTACGTTCGAACATTCTTGTAGACATTTCTGCAACGAAAAGTGAAAGTTGTAAAATATAAAACATTTTCAGTTTTCACAATGTTTGCGTCGTTGCTTTTTCTTATTTCGATGTTGTCGTATTTTTCATTTGTTTGTTTGCTTTTTTTTTGTTTTTTCCTACAGTACATATACATTAGCGATTTATCAAATGAATGATATTTTGTGAAGGAGATAACTTTGATAATAAACGACGTATCGTATATATTTTCGAAAGAAATGTCACAGGAAACATTTTAAATGTAATACATTATTACAATGGCTCATATATTAAAACAAAAACAGAAAGTTGTTTTTGAAGCTGCTACATCAAGATATGATATTATCTGGCGAGTAGATTCTTTCTTCATTGCAGACAGACATGTACATAAATATATATATATACAAACAGAAACACACACACGCAAGCACGAACTTACACAAAGACATCTGACTGACAACCTACCTACCTACCTACCTACCAACCAACCCACCTACATACCTATATATATATATCCATCTATCTACTTGTCTATCTATCTATCAATCTATCTACCTTTTTGTCTGTCTCTCTGTGTGTCTAGATAGACAGACAGATAGAGATGGATAGATAGATAGATATATAGATATATATATTTATAGATACACACAACAAAACAAATAAGCAGGTAGATACATAAGCAGGATTATATACATACATATGCGTGTATTTATGTATATATGTCTGCATGTGTCTGTATAAATTCAACACACACAAAGTTAGACGAGTATGCTAATTAATGTTTATGTACACACACACACACACACACACACATATATATATATATATATATATATATATATATACATACATATATGCATATACAAACGTACCTGTATGGTTATATAATATATATATATATATATATATATATATATATATATAAATATATAAGTATACTGAAATGGAAAATATACCATATTTGATGAAATTAAGTTGTAGCCTCTCTCCTCTCTCTCTCTCTCTCTCTCTCTGGTGAATGTAAAACAAGACTTTTCCAGTAGACATTTATTGCTTGTCAAAGAAAGGTAATAATGAGTTTTATCTATTTGATTTCTAGTCTACTTAGGCATTCCACGAGCAGTCGCCTTCGCACCAAAACATCAATAGAAACTTGTTGCATTTTATAGAGAATTTAATCGAAACCTCCAAGTGAAACAAATGATATTGTCTTGCGTATTGTCCATATTGTTTTGGCTTTAAATATTTTATGTTGCAACGCTGGGTTGAGAGCTGGAGTTAAAGAAATCGACAGCAGTCGGTATTTCAAGCCTGATGCGTGTTCTGTAGTTGCAGTAAATACTAAACTGTATAAAACTACTACATTTTTGTATTTACGGTATTTCTATGCTTATCACCGTGAATTATCTTAAACGTCACAACCTTTATCAAATATTTTCTACTTTAGGTCTTTTATCACCATCTTCTTCGCTATTTCGTCGACGTTCGTTATTTTCCTGTGTTCGAGATTTTTCTCCTTTGTTCTATTTTGCTCTCCCTCCTCTCCCGCTCCTCACAAACTTAGATTCTTTCTCAGTTAATGAGGTGACGGCAAACACCCCACTTCAAGTGCTGCTGGAATGCTTATAATGAAAGTTATTGCACATTTAACCTGACTAATTTCACTTACTAGTGTACGATGGTTAAGCTGTGGAACAATTTGCTCTGCTCCTTGCGATGATACAAACAACCGGTGGTAATAAGACCCGAGGAAAAGCTAAACAATATTGCTGTGTGTTACTTGTTACGGCCAAGCGGGAGTCAACTGCAATTTATAGAGTAATTCTAACAAGGAGTCGATTGACTTACAATTTTTGAAATCACACTCGATATTCATATGTTTTGGCTTGTTCACTAAGATCTTACAATCAAAAATACTGGGATACTTGTTTTCTAGAGTTTCCAGGAATTAACAAACACTTCAAACTTATTAAAGATTAGAAATTCAAAAAATGCTTACTCGTGAATGCCAGAAAATCTCTCGTAAGGACATTAGAATGTTATCAATTATTTCCGAATAGGTAGTTTGGAACTAATTTGTGCACCTCTGACTCTTTTTCTAGAAGGAGGATCGGACTCATCTGACTGTTCAATTGCGAAGAATGTTTTCATAATGTTTGTCCTTTTGATTACCTTCAAGGAAATGAATGAAGCCATTTAGTTTACTCTGACTTTGCTTTATGTTGAGTAGCTTACACTGAAGAATGGGAAAGATTTTCGAGCCTGAGAAAGTATGTTATGAAAGTAATTAATAAAAAACATAAATGTGAAATCATTCAACTTTGCCAATGGATTGTCCTTTTGACAAAGTGTATCTTCATCCCTAAACCCTAGAATATCTGTGAAGGTATTCTTCAAGTTTTCATGCAATAGTTTTATGGATGACACAGTTCTTGATCTATAGCACCATCTTGTTTCGCACAAAGTTAGAATACTGACATTAAACTGCCTGAAAACATTTTTCTGCTTGTACTTCAAGATGTAAATTTTTTTAAATGCGCAAAATGAGAAAAAAGCATTTTTACTCAACTCACCTTCTCGGCACTTTTACTCAAGACTGGAATTTTTCATAGATTGGAATTTAAATTCTAATCTCTATAGAAATTTATTGTTTCAAGAAAATATTGAAGTTGAATTACTTTTAATTTTTACAATTATAGATAATGACTCGGGCTGTAACTCCTGAACCAGGGTCAAGTGCGTGTGAATGATGTCGAGAGAATGCTACGAAGGATATTTTTTGACACAGGCAACTTCTAAGACGACCTCCAAACGCTTAAGGAACATAAATGAACTGCGACCAGGTTCAATAAAAGGAAACCGAGTTATTGGCTGCAATTACATACTTGAAATCAGTGCGAGCTCAATTTAAATCCCGTTCACTTTTCGGTAGCTCTATGGTATAACTCCAGGGACGTAGGCATTAATGTTTCTTTATTGTAGACTCATTTTCCGATCCTGTCTTCAGATTTACCGTTTCATGAAGAAGTAAGTTAAACAGATTCCTTTCTGTTTGCGCTTCTCGCTGCTATGTAAATCCTTGTGGTATTTGAAATAAAAAATTGTCTTAGATATTTGGTATCAGACATTTCATGGTTTTGTCCTTGAACAAATAGATGTCTACTTCTTGAATATTCCATGCATTTTGGTACGATTTTGAAGACGGTATGTGCTTTTGAAACCAACGCAGATGCAGTAGTGTTCATGGTTAGTTACGCAACAGTCAACACGTGCATAAAATATATCTTGATTTCCCAAGTCCTTCAACAAAGTCGATCACAAGATGAACAACAGCGTAACTTTGATACCGTTGAAAAACTTTGGGAGGAGCTGCATGACTTTTTAAATGACACGTGTCAGACTGTTGAAGCCAATGGTACTCTCTCTCTCCCTCCCCCATCTCTCTCTCTGAAGAGGCTTCAATCATAAGGTGAGGCTCTGAGGGAACTATTGCGGGACCATAACCATTTATGGCAGTCTCTCTTACCTGCACTCAGACATAGTATGCGACTCTCACCATACAAAAGCACGACAAACAGTCATGAATCCTAATGTTACCTCAAAAATACAGAAATAATTGAGCACCGTATTCAAGTGGGATAAAGGAAAAAACATGAAGTTCAAAGCTGAGAAATTTCAATAGCACCAGTAATGACCCAGACACAGCCTGCAATCTGAATACACAAGAACAGTGGAGATTGTAATTTTAGAGTTCAAATGAGTGTGTAATATGGGAATCCACTTGAGTGGTGAGACATCACCCCTTGTGCATATTATTAAGACAACTAATAGGTTCAATTCTGAGATCAATCACAAAAGAGGAAAAGTAAACCATTGGCATCAGGTGCTTGGATTACTGCTCCCAGATATGATCGTCTGTATTCCTTGGAAATATATCGCAAACACTTTCG
>NC_043015.1:36629332-36636832 GCF_006345805.1 Octopus sinensis
CCATTTACGTAGTCTCCATTCTTTGACTACAGTGTGACATACGCGCGCGCGCTCACACTAACATCAAGGTAGAAACACTCATACACAGACACAATGACACACTCACGAGTATCTTCAATTGATGGAAAATAAATCTTGTTTTGATCTCAGCAAAGGTAAAAAGGTTTTGACTATTCTATTTAATTTTAAAAGCGACGTCTCTACCCACAGTCTATATATATCTCCAACATAAAAGAGGGTTAACACTCTCAGCCAGCATTTTTGAAAAGTTGTTAATATTGCTTAACTGCAACAGTCCGTGCGAAACCGACGGTAACATCATGATCAGTTGTATGCCGTAACCACTACTATAGTGATCGACAGTATATATATATACACGCACACAAACATCTACACATATACACAAACACACTCAAACACATACACACACATATTTCTATTTTCTAACGATTCAGAAAAAAAAAACGTTTGTGACACAATAGAAACACGTAATACGGGTCTACTCGATCAAAGCTGATATGGAACTTAAACCAACACCAATACGAAATCGGTGATAAGGAGCATAACGTTCCTTTGGAAGAAATATTTCTAAAGTGAATTGTAGACGGAAAATTAATGCTGCCTTTCTATTTCTTAGATGCTGCCTTTATATTGCTTAGATGCTAACGCGATCATATTCATCGGAATATTTAAGATCTAAAGAAAGGAAGGTTAAATTTAAATTTCCCTTTGTGACACATAAACAGTCTTCACTTTAGTTTATATTTAAAATTGAATTGAAAGAAAAAAATTTATTCCTAAGATTGAAAAACAAAATATCACTTTATCTAGGAAAGACATTTCTTCTTTCAACATTTTTTCTCTCTTTTTTCTCTCCGAAGACTATAAAGAATTAGATAAGACATTATTTAGGAATAAATAAATAACTAGTTTATCGTTACAAACGAAAGAAATCATAACAGAATTAAACAAAAGTTAAAAGGGAATACTAAGATATAAACAGAATATATATATATATAAGTTTATATATACAAACATACATACGTATAGTCATATACATATAAAGAAATACAATCACAAACTAAAAGAACAAACCATACAAATACATTGACAGCAAAAGCCAAAGCGACATCAACAATAACAACAACAATTACAATAGTAATCATGAGAGCAACAGCAACAAAGACAGTACTACTAAGATGGAGATAGTTATGATAATAAGATTTATAAAGAAAAAACTGTATAAACAAAAGTATTTCCAGCCGCGATTCTCTGGAAATAGACCCCAAGATAAAAGACCTCTGCAATCTACACACTGAAGAGAGAACTGTTAGCAAAAACTACAACAGCAACAGCACCTGCAACCCAGCCACCCGTATATAATGATGACTGATACTTAGGTTTTTTTTTTTCTTTTTCACTGAAAGACGGAATTTTTAAACATTTCGCCATTCTGCTGTTTTTTCTTGTTTTCCTTTCATCCATTCACATAAAACTTTATCTGCAAACACTCTCTTTTATTTTCCCATTGTTTCTTCTTTAACTCCAAGATGTCTTTCACAACTTCTTTGCTTCTTTCGTCCTGCTTTCTTTCATTTTGTTTTTTTTACAGCTTTTTATTTTGTTCTTCACTCATAGTGGTGTGCTTTTCATTTTCCTTCACTCACTCACTCACACACTCACCCATTTACCCATCTGTTCATCCCGACTCTTTCCATCTTTGTCTCTCTCTCTCTCTCATTCTGTCAATCTCACCGTTGCCTCTTTCCTTTCTCTTTGCTCATTAGATATTTCTGCACGTATTCGACTTTCATAACACAACTTTCGTCCCTGTGTCGCTTTTCTCCACCTTCACAGTACACATGTCCTTATTTTTCTTCTACATCTCTTATAAATTTATCTTCTTCTTTAAACCATCGCCTTTAATATTACTATAATAATTATTATTATTGAGTGAGAGAGCAATGGATGCCTTCAAAGTGACTCTGTGGTAAAATATACGAAGCCCACTTTACCCTTCATGAATACAAGTCTAATGAGGATACACCAACTACATGCATCGCAACCATATCTCCATAAAACGGTGATTTCATATCAAGATTAACTTCGCATGTTCTTGTAGGAAGGGCCTATTTAGAATTTTTTTCAGTTCGAGTTGACCATCCAGCTCAAAAGGTCCCAGAGTAAGGTTTGCTTGAGGATGTTGAACGATTAACCCACGTTTCCAGAGGTGAATTATCCAAATCCCAAAGAATTCCTCTCAAAACATGGATATGATGCTCCCTCACTATTTCCCCTCATGTTCAGAGATGCACTTCTCTTCAGCCGCTAAAGGTCATGCTCAACTGTTTAAGGCCAAACAACTGACAAGCAAATCTGTGGTATTGAACAGAATATTTGCTGTAGCCCACCTTTTATACCATCTCGTTATTCAGTGCGGAGACAACACCGCCTCCGAATTCTCTGAACTATTATTATCATCATCTTCATCATCATCATCATTATTATTATTATTATTATTATTATTATTATTATTATTATTATTATTATTATTATTATTATTATTATTATTATTATTATTATTATTATTATTATTAGGACTATATAGGACCGAGATAACTTAACTTGTGTTAAAGATGAAGTAGACTGAAACGTGGTTTTTGAACCTGTGGAAGGCAACGCTGGATGCCGAAATATCGTTCAAACAATTTCACGTGATATGGCACTCTTCGATTTATTTTTATTTATTCCTATTACTATTACTATTATTATTATTATTATTATTATTATTATTATTATTATTATTATTATTATTACACTGAATTGATTTGGTAGGTCGTCAGGAAAAAAGTGTTGCGTTGTGTATCTTCTTGGCTTTTAATTCTGAGTTCAAACCTCGCCACAGTCAACTATGCTTTTCTTCCCGCGTTGTTCAATTGCATGACACCAGCCAAATAGTCGTCTCCATGGGATCTACAAATTCCATCCCCTCAAATCTTCTGGATTTTGCATACATCAGACACCATTTTTCTCATTGCCATTTGAAAACGTGTTAGCGCGTCGAACAAAAAGCTTGGCATCATTCTTTTCTACGCTTTACTCTTTGAGATCAAGTTCCTCCGAAGTAAATTTTCCCCTTTTTCGTTTAGGGTCCATAAAATGCTGAACCCTTTTACTCGTAGGATCGATTTAATCGAACATCACATTCCCTTAAATATAAAGCTTTGTGTCTCTATTAGAAGCCAACATTCTTCTTGTTCTTGTTTTTGTTGCTGTTGTTGTTGTTCTCCTTGTTGTTGTTGTTGTTGTTCTTCTTCTTCTTCTTCTTCTTCTTCTTCTTCTTCTTCTTCTTCTTCTTCTTCTTCTTCATTTTCCTCTTTTTTGTATGCTTCTTCTTGTAGTATCATAATCATCCTCTTAATAATAATAATAATAATAATAATAATAGTAGTAGTAGTAGTAGTAGTAGTAGTAGTAGTAGTAGTAGCAGTAGTAGTAGTAGTAGTAGTAGTAGTAGTAGTAGTAGTAGTAGTAGTAGCAGTAGTAGTAGTAGTAGTAGTAGTAGTAGTAGTGATAATAATAATAATAACAACAACAATAAATGATTCTCGTACTTATTCTTCGTTGGTTTTGTTATGTGTCCCGCCACCAAGCCAATCTGCCCCCCTCATCCCAGTCTATTGCTATCGTTTCCTTATCACTTCTGAACAATTTCGTGTTTATGCTTCTACAACCCCCGTTTGACCCTCGTCTCTCAGAAAAAAAAATAATAAAAGGAAGACACAACGCCGTCTTATCAAGCTGCCACTGACACAATGTAGGCCTCTGTCTCTATCAGCCTACAACATATTCAGATACGCGCTTATCGCCGCCATGTTTGCTCTGTCATAATAATGAAAGATTTTTCCTGAACATAACTTCAGAACATTCATAGATAATCGTTCATTTGCTTATCCTGAAATGAATGCTACAATAAGAAAGACAACTGCAAGCAAAACAACATTAAATGTGTAAATGATATCTATCAGACAAAAACAAAAAAAAATACAAAGAGAAGAGTCAGAAGATAAACAAAAATGACAGCAACAAGAACGGCTGGAATAACCAAGTACAATAATAACAACAACTATGGCAGCGAGAAACCAATAAGCGATCGCAACGGTAACAACAACACGTACAACAACAACAACGAAGACAGCAAAAATGACTGTCATAACATCGAGAACAATAAAATGTATATTTCCATCGACAATGACAAAAAGTATATTACATCATCATCATCATCCTCATCATTGTCTTCATCCTCATCATAATCATCATAATCATCATCATCATCATTCTCCCCATCCTCTTCATCATCATCATCATCATCATCATCATCATCATCATCATTCTCATCATCATCTTCATCATTATCATCAACAATAACATCATCATGATCACCAAGGCGAAATACCTAAACATCAGAAAACAGTAGTGTGAAGGACCAACGAGTGATACTTTAATCCCAGGATCACATTGCTAGAAGTGACAGCCAAATTTACTGTATGTAAGGCATAAAACATTGCATATTGTAAAAGATGGTGCCAAGTTCCCAGCAGATAAGGAATAGGAGGGAGGTGGCATTGCCACGGTTGGAATGTTTATGACGCCTATTTTAATAAGCCAATTCGATCGTGTCTGATTCCAAGTTAAACAATCAAATTGATTGCGTAAACATCAACAGCAGCAACAACAGCAACAACAATATTGTCAAACGTTCGTTTCTAGATGGCAGATTGTCCAGGATAAATTTGAACCATTGAAAAGAGAAATCAAATTTGCTGCAAACGTACGCCAGTGATGTAGCATAAGAAGAACACTTTAAATACAATAACTGAAATTTAAAAAATAAAACGTGTGAAGTTCAAAGTATAGCGGTGCATTTGACCATAAGTTTGGTCTGTCCAGATTGAGCTAAGACCACAGTAACAGCAAATGGAGGAACAGGTGTACACCAATATTTTACCTTGAAATAGTCCAAAAAGTGATTTTCTTTTTTTTTTGAGGCCGAAGACAGCACCGTGTCCTACGTTCCCATGGCGTATAAATGAGCGGAATTAATAGAATACTTTGAAAGGAACGACGGACCGTTGCAGGTTTCAAAGCAAGCAATTTTTGAAGGGAGGGCATTAATCGATGATGCCGTCCCTTGTACTTAACAGGTAACGTTGTTTTTATCCTGAAGCGATGAAAGACATAACTGAGTACAGCGTGATGTAATTCCAAGCGTAAAGCGCCGAAAGATATGTACCTAAGCATTTTATCCGATGCACAAATAATTCTGTCACCTTAAAGACATTTTCCCCTAGTACATTTGTCTTTCTTGTTCCAGTCATTAGACTAAAGCCATTCTGGAGCAGCGCCCTCAATGGGTTGGAGTCGAATGAGAAGACGTCAGTACATATCAGTTTGTTTGAAAGCCTTCTATTCATTCTATCGCCCCGATTTTCCAAACTGCTAGGTTACGCGTACGTAAACGCTTCAACACCGGTCGTCAAGCGGTGAAGGAGTTACATACAGAGAAAAAAATTACACGCACACACACACACACACACACACACACACATACACTCACACACACACACACACACAAACACGCACACACACGCACACACACACATATGTACACATAAGTGCGTGTCTTTTTGCTATACTCTAAAGATTTGTTTTTAAATTAATCGTTTTTAATTTTAAATAAAACAGTCTTTTAAATTGTATGCCTGTATCAGATACATACTAAGTCACTCTCACATACACATATGCGTCTATGTATGTGCGAGAGTGTGTCTGTATGCGAGTGTATGTGATCTTGAGTGTGTGTGTGTGTGTAAGTAATGCAGTAGTACTGCAGCAAATGCTTTGAGCGTTCATTCTCAGCGAAGTTCTATAAATCAAAGACAGGGGATGCAGAAGGGAAATACATACGGCGCAATAGAATTACAGTTCCACCAAAATCTCAGATGCTGCACTTGTCAGTAACACGTGACTATCTTTGATAGATTTCACACCCGACGTAATTCAAAGCAAAGCGGAACAAGGTATTATTTCCGTTAGGCGATTCTTTAATTAACTTGCGTGATGTATAGTGTAAGTAGAGACTAACTAATTAATTATCGTGACACACTCTCCAAGACACAGAAGCACACAACACGAAACTACGCACATACGCTGTCATACACACATACGTACATACATACATACATACATACATACAAACATACATGCATCCATCCATCCATCCATCCATCCATCCATCCATCCATCCATCCATACATACATACTCTCATACATACATACATACATACATACATACATACAAACATACATACATGCATGCATCCATCCATCCATCCATCCATCCATCCATCCATCCATACATACATACTCTCATACATACATACATGCATGCATACATACATACATACATACACGAAGAGCCACACTCTCACACGCACGCACACGTACACAAGCATGTATAAATATATATACATATACCTAGAGAGGAAGGGGAAGAGTGAGACACATGTAAATGCAAGCATATAAACGTATACACATATTTATATACCCGAATACATAAACCCCCACCCCAACACTCCGTACAAGTATACATACGTACACACATACATACATATATATGTTTATATATCTATGTTATGAATATATGTATGTATATGTATGTATGTATATGTATATATGTATATATATGCATACACACACAGATGTTTGAATAGATGCGTATGCATACACACATACACGAATGCTTACACATGCAACATAAGAATGGGAGTACGTACGGCGCTATAGAATTGTAGTTGCGTCCAAATATCAGGCGCTGTTACGAGTCGGAGACCCCGAAATCTCCGTCCCTTCACCCAAAACCACTTTAGCAAAATATATTAAGCGTGCTCGAAAAAACTTTCCTAAACATACAATAAAGCTTATTCTGTTGGCTGGCGTAGGGACAGTGAATCAATCAACAGCACAAATCGAAAATGGATTTTCGGGTAGATCTTCGGGTATTTCTTTCTTAGTTATATACTTCGGTACAGTCATGTCTCTGGAGTTACGAAAATCGATTTCTAATCTAATAATTTCAGGTTCATTTCTGCTGCGCGGCAACTCTTTTCTGCTATTCTCACTGACCGACCAACGCCGTGTGAGTGAATTCCGAAGACGGAAACAGTGTGGAATCCTGTCTCATATGTATATATGTGAAAGTATGTGTGTATGTGAAAGTATGCATGTATGTGTGTGATTTTGTATTCTTTGTGTTCCTCTTCCCTCAGCGATTAACAACCAGCGTTGTTTTGTTTATGGAGACGTAACTTAGCGGTTCGTTAAAAGTGTCAGACAGAATACATGCCAGACTTATGAACAGACGCTGTTCATTAATTAAACCAAATCATTGAATGCAATGCACCAGCAAGGAAGAAGTGAAATGGCTGAAACAAGTAAAAG
>NC_043015.1:36651832-36661832 GCF_006345805.1 Octopus sinensis
ATATATATATATATATATATATATATATATATATAACATATATATTATGGCGAGACAGCTTGCTGAGCGCCACAGACAAAATCTGATGCACATCCATTCTACGGTAAGTTGCTGCTGGAATAATACTGTAGAGTGGGCCATTAGTGGAAAGAAACTGACCTGGAAGGTCTCGAAGAGTGGGGATAACAGGAGAAAATATCAGATAGCCAAAAGACAGGTGTGTATAGCCAAAGGAATAGCAGAAATGTTTGCCAAAGTTTAACGACTTGAGGACCAAAGAACTGAGATATTTCGGATTGCATGACATTGTGTGAGAGAAAACTTGATGTCATACCACAAAAACGTGTCCGTATGGAGGATGATGCCCTTGCGTTTAACGATTCTGCGAAGAAAGAATCTTGGAGATGCCATTATAAAATACAGCTGAATGTAGAGAATTAATGACCTTATTGAGAAACCAGCTACCCGAAACGACATGACACTGGTAGATAAAGCAATTACGGATATGAAGACAGGAAAAGCACTTGGCCCAACAGGAATCACTGCTGAGTTATAATAGGGAAAGTTACAAAGAGGGTCATAGCCCAACTAATTAGGAAATGAGTTAGACTAGATGAGACACAGTTGGTTTTGTGGCAGGTAGAAGCACCACCGATGTTATATTCCTGGTAAGACAACTGCAGGAGAAATACCTAGCCAAAGATGAACATCTGTACATTGCTTTGGCTAACTTGGAGAAAGTCTTTGACACGGACCCCCGATCCCTTATCTGGTGGTCAATGCGGAAACTGGAGATAGACAAGTGGTTGGTGAGAGCTGTACCTGCCCTGTACAGGGATGCTATCAGTAAGGTGACCGTTGGCAACGAGTATAGTGAAGGATTCTGGATATAAACAGTGGTTCACCAAGGATCAATCCTCAGCCACCTCTTATTAATTATAGTCCTCTAGGCAATAACAGAGGATATCAAGACAGGCTGCCTTGGGAGCTCCTCTGTGCTGATGGCCTTGCTCTTATAGTCGAATCACTGTCAAAACTAAAGACGAATTTTCAGGTATGGAAGCAAGATCTATAATGAAAGGGCCTTAGTGTTAACCAAGCAAGACCAAAGTCTTAGAAAGTAGGAAGGCTGTCAAATCACAAACCCATTCAGGTGTATGCACCTCCTTGATCTGTAGAAAAGGCGTGGGTAGAAACTCGAAACGATGTACCCGGTGTAAGCTAAGGATACGTAAATGGTGCAGCAATATCAAAGGAAAGTTAACTGCGAAGATAGTTTTTGTGCGTAGCAGATCCACAAAGGCAATAGACACTGAAGATGTACAGCGGGGATAACTAGAAGTAGTTAATAGCATCCGCTACCTAGGCGACCAAGTCTGTAGTAGGTTCCAGACGGGCCTATGTCCTGCAGGAAATACAGAAGAAGGCCGCAGCGTCAAACTTCCTCATTCACCAAAAGCTACATATCGGAGGATTCAAATGATATTGTAGCAGAGAAAATGGTGGTACCGCAGCATGACCACAACTTTACAGTCGAAACACTTTTTAGAATTTAAAGAAACTACATACATACATAAGTACTCGCACACACGCACACACGTACACACATCCAAACGCACACACATCCAAACACACACACATATACACATATATGTATATATTACAGTAATTGCCTTTCAAGTCTTACTGACTTCGGTGTATATGTTTGTAAGGTAAACAATTGGAAATGCCACGTCAACCTAAAGTGGCACTCGTCAACAATATTTTTCATCAACCCTCACTAAGTTTCACACACAGACAAACACACACACACACACACACACACACACGCACACACACACGTGTGTAAATGTATATAGATGTTAGTGTATATGGGTAAATGTCCTTTCTGCAGGTTTGATGCTGTAAGTACACTTGCTGCAAATATAATGATAGTATTTAATTGGGGTTTGCAGCAGAAAGCATTATTTTATATTGACATGGCACTGTTTGTGACATGACCTTTTTTTTCACCATTTCTGGAAGCATTCTTCGAAACATTTCTTAATGAGATCTGTCAATCTTTAGCTTACGGTTCTTTAGTTATTTGTAACCGTTTAGAAATTGCGATATTTTTACTCACCTAAGGAAGACACAAACCCATATATTGCCATATCTGGACACCTGTGAATGCTGAGCGAATCTATAGAATTATCAGAATACATTTCCAGCCTAAAATCACTGAAATCTGTAAAGAAATATTGAAGAATGAAGAAAATAATGAGATACAAATTTGTTGGTATAATTGGCTGCAGTTCAGAAAGAATAGAAAGAAAATATGAAAAATATATACAAAAATATGAAATTGATGGTTGGACCCTAAAAGGGCATGGGGGGGATAAATTAGAGTTAATTGGATTGTGTGTTGGGTTTGGTAATGTGTAGGCTGTGTCTCTATATAACTCCACAACAGGAGTTTAATTAATTGTTACAAGCTAATAGGACTCACATGAAATGAATGTTCTGGGGGCAACGTCTAACAAGAAGATAGCCTATGCTAAATCACTACGCCTTCCAGAAATAGCAGCGAAAAATCAACTAACAAACCTGTCTTTTCTTTGTAAAGAGGCATTGGATAAAATAATGCTTGATGACTTGTAAATAGGACGGCATAGTCCAGCGCAGAACGGATCTAATTCGAGGTCACTTTGCGAATAGGTTTGTCTGCTTAATACCGGCCTGTGGCTACACAATATAGACAACAGCAACAGCCTAAGCTTGTGGACCCAAATTGGAGGAGATCCTAAAGAAATTCCCTAGAAATATGTTTCCCCCAAATTACACACAACCGTGGCTGTGTTTTGAAAAAATTGTCTTGCAACACATTTTTCCCTTTCAGTGTCACTGCATGGCAAATTTGGCAGCCATTTTCTACTCTAGCCTCGGAACAACGGAAGATTTTCAACGGATATGTTAGACGAAAACCGAAAGAAGCTTGTCGTGTGTGTGCGTGTATACACTTGTGTATGTGTATGTATAGACGTGTGTATGTATGTGTGTGTTTTTGTGTTTATGTGTGTGTGAGCGTGTGTGTATACACTTGTGTATGTGTGTATACACGTGTGTGTGTGTGTATGTGTTTGTGTCTGTGTGTCTTTGTTTATTCCCCACCACCGCTTGACGACCGGTGTTGACCAACGGTTTTGTCCCATCGTCAAATTCTCTACCTGCCATCAATCAATGAAAGTCAATGTAATCAATGTGACACAAAACCAATTTGCATTCCTACATGTTTTACCGTCGAATGCAGCGCCTCTGTTTAGTGATGGAGTGAATGATGATTACATTCTCCTGCAAAGAAATAATCTCTAATGAACGAATGCCGTGGAACATTTCCAGCACAGCCCTTCCTCTCATAATCATCTCGTGCAAGGAACACATCCATATCAATGAAAGAATCTCACAATATGCAACGCAATTTAACCGATGCATCTGCAACGTCAACGAAGCCCGAGAAATAAAATATTTTTCAGTCAAATGTTAAGTGCACCACTCAAGACCTCTTTGAAGGGCCTCCAAGTTAATTGGATGGGAGAAGCGACACCACTAAAGGCACGGATGCTGCACAATCATTGCAGCATGCATAAAACCCACCAACATCTTGACCATGGTAGGATATGGAATCACATTTCAAGACACAAAAAAAGCCACAAATAATTATCTCCGATATTCTTACACTTCCTCAATTCGCGGGCCTTCACTTGATACGTTTTGATCCTTTGTCAAAGGATTTTCTTGGCTCTCTCACACATACACACACGAACCAGAGACAACCCCATGTCCCCCTACATGGCCTTGCTATTTGCTTTTGAGCCAAATTAAATAACTAACTAACTAAACCCCTCCCCAATATCGACACATTCCTATATGTATAATCGAGAAGGGGGACTGGAAGACATGGCGTGTTACCTAAATATATGGTCTCGGTTTCTTAGTTTCACGCACCATTCCTATCTCTGACGTGGCTTCATTTGTCTTGTAACTGAGCATATAAACTTAGGGACTTTATACGTTGTCGCAAAACATAATTACGGAACAACGTTTTCCGTGTTTCTATTTATAAAAGTGCAGATCGATGAGATATATCAGGAAAGAGCAGTCACCCGAGCTATAACGTGACAGTACAGGCAGCTACTCTGTGTCGACAAAGTATACCCATGCAATATCCCTTATCAACTAATAAACACAGAATATGATGAACCAAACCATGTGTTAAAAGATCTTACAAGCGAGATTCCAGAAGAAGAAAAAAATACATAAAATATACGCCACCAAAGACCAGACGGGCAAAATATGAGAGAAAATAGCTTACATACAACATTTAGCAGCAAAGCAGAAATAGATAAGACCTGAAATCAAAATCTAGACATACAATGCCCTTACATTAAAGATTAGGCTGAAACGATAAAAAAGCAAAAAATAATATGTGTGAGTGAAAGACTAGAGGTAGAGTAAATTGCATCAGAAAAATAAATAATGAATTAATTTTAAGCTTCTGACACCATTATTTATATGTAGCTCAATCGGTATGTCCACCCTTTATAAATAATGTATGTTTATTATTGTGTAATGATGAAAAGAAATATAGTTTCTCTAACGAGTGTCAAATGAAAGCTCAATGTCTGTGGCGAGACATTAATCGTGATCGAATAGTGTGAACAGATGAGTAAATGAATTCTAATTTATGCATCAAATACACAAATTTCTGTTGCGTAAAAGTGATTTATAATGTATACATACCTATATGTATATATTCATAGAAAGATATATACATATTTATGTATGTAGGTGGTTGTGTGTGTATACGATTTATGCTTTATGAATATATATATATATATATATATATATATATATATATATATATATAATATATATATATATATATAAAGGGGGAGAGTTCACGAAAAAAAACAAAAGATGAAGACAAGTGGTGTACAAAACAAACAGGAATAGAAAATGTCTTTTACGTTTCGAGCCTACGCTCTTCTACAGAAAGGGGCACAGAAAAAACAAGGAGAGAAAAAAATGTGTGCATATATATATATGCTAACATATTTATTCATTGTAATCTACCTGCATATATCTAACTGCACGTACTCACAACTACGTAGTACGTATAACTTCTCTCTTTCTCACACACAAGTACACACATACAGACGTGCGCGTGCGTGAGTGGGTTTTCTGGCATCTTGCATAGGAAGGTAGATGCAATTTCATGACTGTTTTTGAGGTGCTTCTGTTTTGGATTTTCTGTGTGATTTTTAATATAGATTAATCGCGAGACGAGGCAGTATCCCCGATTCGTTACAGGGCTTTTGCTACTAATACTCAGGATGGAAGAATATATCTTCAAACCAGAAACCTTGCTTGGCTACATGCAACAGAATGGTTCTCCCTTAAAGGCATTTGAGGTTGAAGATGGTAGTGGTGGTACAATAGGTCACACACTGGCATCAAACAGCGCGCTAAGTAGAGTTGAAACTATTACCAAATCAACCAAAAGAAATATGGCAAGGCATCCATCGTGGTTTGGTGCATTTTTATTGACCCCGTATGGAAAAAAAAAAAAACTTGACCTCGATCGGATTTGAACTCAGCATTTTGTATCAAAGCAAATTCCCTGACGAGGCGGCAAGCTGGCAGAAACGTTAGCACACCGGGCGAAATGCTTAGCGGTAATTCATCCGCCGTTACTTTCTGAGTCCAAATTCCACCGCGGTCGACTTTGCCTTTCATCCTTTCGGGGTCGATAAATTAAGTATCAGTTACGCACTGGGGTCGATATAACCGACTTAATCCGTTTGTCTGTCCTTGTTTGCCCCTCCTTGTGTAGCCCCTTGTGGATAGTAAAGAAATAGGTAGATATTTAAGCTCATTAATTGTGCGTTTATTCGTGCGCGTGAAACAGTGTATGTTTGAAGTTTCGTATGAGGATTGGTCCACGTGACAAAGTGTGTTGTGTGTGTGTTTGTGTGTGTGTGTGTGTAAGTGTGCGTGCGTGCGTGTGTGCGCGCGTGTGTGTGTGTGTGTGTGTGTGTGTCACGTGAGTGTCTCTCTCATACAATTTAGAAATGTTTGTGTTCGCTGAACCAAAATTCTTCGGAGGACGTTTAATTGAAGTTCTAAAAGAGTCGTAAACGTATTTGTGGGGGGGGGATAACAAGGATGAGGAAGATGGTGTTACTGCTGATGCTGACGGTGGTGACGAAGACGCTGCTGCTGCTGCTGATGATGATGATGGTGTTGATGACGATGATGATGATGAACATCATGGAGATGGTGATTAACTCTTTCCAAAATCGTTTATTAATTTCAATGACTGAAGAAGTGTTTTCTATAAAGACGCACACACACACACACACACACACACACATATATATATATTATATATATATATACATTTATGTGTGTGTATGAGCGAGTGTATGTGTGTGCGTGTGTGTTGTTGAATGTGTATGTATATTGACATGGAAAATATAAATATATATATATATTGTATATATATGTATGTATATATATATATATATATATATATATAGATATATATATATATATATATATGCAATATATATATTCCGTGTCAAAATACATACATACACACACATCAAGACACACACGCACACACATACACACATACATAAATATATATATGTATATATGTGTGTCTTAAAAGAAAACACATCTTCTGTTTAGAAAACAAACACACACATATATATATATATACTTAGATTTGTATGTATATGTATATGCATATAAATATATATAAATAATATATATATAAATAATATATGTATATATGCGTATTTCATATATACGTGTGTGGGTGAGTGTGTCATTTTATGGACATGTACATCTGAATGTGAGTACACACGGAGACTCTGTCACACATATACACGCATACAAACTCTTACACTATACGAATGCTAATATGTGTATGCCCGTATATTTGTCATTATATCTGCATCTACAAATACCGTATATCATACTGTATAACTCCGGCTCCGACGCCATTTTTCCAAGTGATGCAGTAATTACAGTAAATGATAATTCGTCATGTTATAATTATGACAAGTCTTAACTCAGTAAGAACACAAATCAAACAATACTTGCTTAATTGACAGCTAATTATAACACTGGCAATATATTCTAATGGAAGGTTACTTAAATTTTGCTGCTACGGCTTCATATAAGTGAATAACGATTGACAACCAAATCTCTGTTGTTGCGGTGATGCCCAGTTTCTCATTGTAGAAAGTAGTTCCTCGGGATTTCTGAGTTCGCTTTCCACGGGCTTCGGTAATTGTAAACGTTGGAATAATATTTCCCCAATTTCGACCATTTATATGTGTGTGTGTTTGTGTGCGTGTGTTTATGTGTGTGTGTGTGTGTGTGTGTCTGTATGTGTATGTATGTGTGTATGCAGGCGCTTGCTTCCCAACTATGGCATTACGAGTTCAGTCCCAGGCCATCGTGTCGCCTTATGCATGTCTTTTGTGATAGCACTAAGGTAACCATATGCGTTTGAGCGGATTCGGTAGACTAAAACTGAAAGAAACCCGTCGTGTGTTTGTATACATACATATATACATTAAAGTACATACGTGATGTATATATAATCATATTCTTTTTTTTCTTTTATCCTTTTACTTGTTTCAGTCATTTAATGCGGCCATGCTGGAGCACTGCTTTTCTTGTCGAGCAAATCGTCCTCAGGACTTACGCATTGTAAGCCTAGTACATGTTCTATATGTTCCGTTTGACGAACCGCGAAGTTACCGGAACGTAAAGACACCACACCGGTTGTGAAATGATGGAGGAGGACAAACATACACACCCACACACATATGTGTGTACGACGGATTTCTTTCAGTTTCTGTCAACCAAATCCACTCACAATGCTTTGGTCGGACCGACGCTATAGTAGAAGACTATTTGCGTAATGTGCCATGTAGTGGGATTGAACCCTGATGCATGTGCTTGGGAAACAATCTTCTTACTCCATAGCCACTCCTGCGCCTATACATACATATACATATCTGTGTGTACATGTGTGTGTATTTCTCATTGTGTATATGTGCGTATATCAGTAAGAATGTACATATGCGCACAATATTTTGTACCTCACAACTTAAGCAAGACCTCAATGATCAGCGACATCTACCTAGAATGAAATTTATCTTCAGAAAATTTGAGGGTTGACTGGAAACCATTCTGGCAGGTATTGATGCTGGGATAGTTTTAAGTGACTTGTCTTGCACGAAACACTCTATATGTTTTCTGGACGAAGGGTCCCGTTGTTTTTTCCACGAGAAAGATAAATTTACCATTTGATTAGAAAGGTCTTCAAATCCTGAGATTTCTGTATCAGAGATCACATTACATAGGAAAACTGTAGTGGAAGACATTTTTAATGTGAACAGACAATTCTTTCTATCGAGTAACGCCTTGCAAACGATTCGAGTAGCATATTTTTATGCAACGAAAGATCTCTATATGCAGAAACTATAAGAGATAAGAGCCAGCTTATTTATAGGCACAAGGGGAGACGTGAGCATATTTGCTTGTCTGCAGCTCATTCCACTCAAGTATTTCATAAAGATCCACATTCAGTCATAATCTTGTAGTTCTTCCGAGGCCTGCCTATTTTCCCTATGAAACGAACCGATCGTCTTACAGTATGGAACGATGAATGATAAAACCAAACATGTCCGCCTGTCATTTTATATTAATAGGACTTTCAAACTTATCCTAATTATGTCGTCTTAAAACACTTCTCTCGCAAATTCAGGTTGATATTCCACAGACGAAAGAAGACACTAACCATGCATAATTGAAATAATTATCTGTTAGCTCCATTGATTATATTTATTACTTTCCGTTTCATATCACACAGTAGATGCATCCAAATTAAAATATACACTTCTACCAGATTGCAGAAAAGCATTTTAATATTTTTAACCAGAATTTTCCAGAAAATTGCTTTCGTTGTTTAAATCATAAAATACAATTTGGTACTTTTTATTTTCATTTCAGATTTTTTCCTTTTTCTCACTATTACATTCATAAAATGTAGTTGCCGCAATTCAGAGTTTGTCTGCCAAAAGACATTTGCTGGTTTACATTCTAATTTAAGTCATTTCCAAAATAACGAATTCGTTAAACGTTAGCACCTTTCATCGCTTCATCGTGATGGGTAAAAAATTTTAATCAAGAAAGAAAATATGATGTTAACGAACGAAGTCCAACCAAAAATGTGTTGACTAAACGCAACACTTTGGTTTGTGTGAGTGAAAAGGCAAAGGGATAATCTTGCGCTAACAGGACGATTCCATGGCACAATCAACGTTTATTATTGAAATAATGAGCAAAGGAACCGCAAGATTCGTACTCTAAAGTCAATAAACTTCACTTAACTTGCCATTTATCGTGAATTTTGTATTTGTAAGTGGAACTATCCACACGGGAAATTTCCAAAGAATCAAACTGCTTAGAAATGTTGTGGAATTAAAGAATTTGTCATCTGAAATCTGTGAACTAGTTTCTGGTAAAAAAACAATCAATAAAAATTATGTTTTCTGGCGCCAAACCACAGAGAGGAATACGAACTGAATCATGAATAGAGATTGAACAAAAATTGCCAAAAACTTAATCAAAACAAAAAGGTGAATCTATGTGAATGAAACTACTTTGATATAAATGTTACGAAACAACAGAAAATGTTTGTGTAATGAAACCTATTTCATTGCGTTACATCGATATAAATGTCTTGGTGTGTCCCATTCTTTGTTGACCATGGTCAAAGAACAAGTTTAAATCTTTATCAACCTTGGATTTCTATCTCATTCTGTTAATTATATATATATATATATATATATGAATGCTAATATATGACCTACGTTGGACTCCTCGCTCGGATTATCACCGAAGCTGGAACTTGACTATAGTCTGTCCATAGCACTTA
>NC_043015.1:36664332-36666832 GCF_006345805.1 Octopus sinensis
GGACAGATTTACAGACCACCTCACTTTGTCTTATATAAACAGACGCTGCTAAATTCACATGCTACTTATATAATCTATACCGCATTTCTCCGAGAGTTGCGTTGTTTGGAACTACTGTTCGTCCGAATCGATCTATTGGTCGATGCGTTTCCGACGGCGAAATGGCCAATCGTGAATTATGGAAGTGTCAATTGACTTGCTGCAGAATAAATATAAACGTAAAATTTCCTTTCGAAGAATCTTCTTCCTTATGGTCTCGCTGGCGTTTACAATATCATTCACCTGTAAATGTTGGCATACGTTATGCGCGTTCATACATACATACACACACGAATACAAATGTGTCGATGCGTGTGTGTGTGTGTGTGTGTGTGTGTGTGTGTATGTGTGTGTGTGTATGCATATATGTTTTTCTGGGGCGAAGGAAATGCATTGAAACCGATAACAATTAGTTGTGTGTTCAAGCCTGCCATCCAGTAATTAATTTGTTACATTAAGGATTTGTTCAATTTGTTAATTTGAGACCAGGAGATAGAACCATATTGAGTTTCGAACTGAGAAATTCCGTTCAATGAAGGAAACGTTACTCAATGAAAGAAATGTCAGTCAATGAAAGAACGATGTAACTTATTTATAATAGTATACATTTTTGTTGTGGTTGTCTAGTTTTCGAGGTACTAAATTACGAGTTACCATCATTAGCGTGTATAGGGCCATCGGGACATAACACAGACGTTGCCTTCTGTTTAGAAAGTGGACTCAAACACTCGGAATAACGTGGTTTAAGGCTAAAGGCATCTAACCAACTGAAGCAAAGGATTTGTTGCATAAGTAACGTGGACTGGTTCTCTGCAGCTTTCCTGCGCATCTCGTTTTTGCTGCAGTCGCTGAACAGAAGCAGTCCCGATTCTAAGTATTTTTTGTCAAAGCTCTCAACCTCAATAGCATCGAATCAGATGATGGGCGAATTGGTCGGATCGGTTGTATCTCATGAACTCTACAGTGCATTTCTTGCCCGCTCCGTTTTCCAGCAGATGACAGTCGCTGAGGAAACGTTTTAATAACACAGATGAAATGAAAGTGAAATCGATGCGGCATACACCGATGCACACCCAAGCCTTTCAAAGTTTGGCACTTGTGTCAGCATTCTTCATTTGTGGCATAAAAATGCTTGAAACCATCGCAGGTACCATTTCTGCCTATAACATTTGAGTTCCCCGTGTGGATCGAACCCGAATGTTCGTATATACGCGCTAGCATTACAATCAGACAACCGTGCCTGGAACCGAGATGGGCTACTTTTATTTAAAGCTCTGTGAAATGTGGTGAAATGTGAATGGGCGATGTTGTGTTTCGAAACTATATCACCTGGAAATACAAAAGAAACTATCCGTCGTCTCAACGAAAATCGTATGAAAGCAGACAAGTTGGAATTTTATTGTATAATAGGTTATTTTGAATATTTAATCAAGTAGATTCCATTTAAGAATCAGCCAAGCTTGTGTATCATAAATGCCAGACTATCTTTAAGTAGATAACTCACATGGCCAAGTTTTCAATGAAAGAATCTTGTCAGAGGAATACAATCAGTGTGTTTGTCTGTTAGCGGAAGTCCATAAGCTATCAATTAAGTTATGTGTGATAGAGAAGAAGACACACATCCTCTGTGTGTGCTGAAAAATAGTCTGCTGTGTTTCTTTAAAGCCGGACTTAAGTAGTTTCTTCTTTTAAAATAGAAACAGTTGCTTTTTTTAAAGAAAACAATATACAGATGAGATTCAAATCAGCAGACATAGACACGCACAAACACACACGCTTGCACACATACACACACATACACATGCACGAGTTTGATATTGTGTGTTTACGTGTTCGTCTATATATGTATGTGCACACTTACATATACATATAGATAATTTTATATATAAGTATTGTGTGCGCAAATATATATATATTTATACACATGTGTGTGTGTGTTCATCTATATAAATATATGTGTATTTTATGTATGTATATATCAACGTATGCAACATGCTTACACGCAGCAGCCGAGAAAAGCCAAACAGAGATTTTATATAGAGTCAGTCGCTGTTGGCGCTAGAAGTAGAAACCACATGCCACACAGCGATCGGGGATATTTCAGTGTTAATTAGATTATAATCAGTGGAATTCAAGAACGGCTGGAAAGTCTTAAATGATCATTTGTAATGTTAGCGTAGATTGTGTGGTAAAGAACAACACCGGCAAGAATAAGCGCATGAACTTCAAAGGGACAAAGAAGGAACCTTCCGAATCGTCGGTTAACCTGCTGCAAGCAGACCTTACTCAAATCTTAACCAATTTCTCCCAATAACAATAGCGGAGGCGAGGAGAGTGTGATCAAATATAAAGTATATTTGAATCAAATTTATGACGTATGTTTAGCCACGGGTCTGCTCTGTCTTTAGGCTGAACTGTGACTTAAAAACAATGCACAAAGACACACCGTCTTCGCTTAAAA
>NC_043015.1:36671832-36706832 GCF_006345805.1 Octopus sinensis
GTTGGCTACGCAATGATCAAGTGATTTCCATGGATTCATATGTCGAAAGGCGGTGCTCATTGCTCGAGAGACAAACTGCGTGCATTCATGGCGTAAATAATGTCGATGTAAATGAAGGGAGGCAAATGAAATATAAATGCAGAGATGTGTGGATGAGTAAAGCATGGCTACTACCGTGATAGCGTTAAAATGAGCCTCGAAGAGGAGATTAATACGGAGGGTTAAAGTGTGAGGAACAAGGAGCAAATCTGTATCTAGAAAAAATGATGACGATGATGATCAATGGTTTAGTATCAATGGTTGTAAATTATTTTGCTATACATAACTTATATATGTAGAGTGTATATATACATACATATCATATGTATGGAGGTTTGTGATTGTGTATACATGTGTATTATAAAATAGAGGCATTTCTTTTATTAAGGTAGGCATATGTGCAATATACTAAAAATTTAGCTCACATCGCCAAAATGCAATTTCCTAGGGTACTCCCAGAGATATAACATCCCTTATGGAACTTCTGTGTTTCAAATGACAACACGTGTCAAATAGTGAGGAAAAAGGTGTCTGCCGTTTCTAGCAAGGACGCGGGATACCTTTTGGTTTCGTTAGTCCTTTACAATGGCCTGTACAGACAGCCAGTCACATGCTTAAATGAGATAAGTGGGTTCTGAAAACTGAGACAGGGTTAAAGCATCCATATGTATACATACTTCTATACGCGTACACACTCGCATACCTATATACATACATAAAAACAAACATTGACATACTGAGTCACATATTGTATAAAATGGTATCACTTAAGCCAATTGAAGTCGTGTCACCTAAAATATACAAACACTTACTTTTTAGTAATCAAATCAAGTTAAAGTATTTTGCACAAAGTGTCAACGGCTGTGGCTTTAATAACATGAAAGTTACTCACAATAGATATAATATTCAAGGGCCTAATACAAATAGAAATAAGGATACAAAAAATAATTTAAAAAATACACCTCATGGAGATAACAATGATATGCAAAATATGAAAAGCAATTTATTGCATTGTTCATCGGATAAAGCTCTTGAAATTAGCAATAGGAATAATGGAATTAAGAGACATACCCTCTATAAATATAATAAGATTAAGAAATTTGAATATTATAATGTACCTTCTGATAAGAATAATATTATTTGGCTCATTATTCCATTCACTAAGCAAATTAAAATAATTGTGTTGGATCTTTATACAACCTATTTTCTAAACATTTCACCAAAACAAATAGATAATGTAATTGATGCCGGTTTTGTCCGCGTGGCTTTTCTGTTTCAAAGAATATGTTCTAGATTATTTCTTCCCTTAACGAGAAAAAATTATCGAATTTTTATAGCAATAATTACCCGATTGAATGCAACAATAATACTCTAGTTAATAATGTAATTGAAAAATTTAAATAATTCTTCTAATAAACAAGGGAAGTAACCCTCTCTAAATCCCATCTTAACCTGAAGAAAAGAAGTAATGGTATGAATAACAATCATACTCAATCTAGTCCTAAATATCCTAATAGTAATACGAATAGAAATGAAAATATACATTATGATTACAAGGATGGAGATAACTGTTTGTTTAATAATTCTTGTAAACAAAAAAAGAAAACAGTGTATATATGTGAAGAGAATTCTGAAGGTAAGACTTTCTTTTACATCGGTGTGACGGAAATTTCTATCACAAAACACACATCGCTAATCACAAATGTACATTGACTTTATTATTATTAGTTCCACTAATTTGATTTGTTAATATTAGTGCTCACCTGAGTTAAACTCCTGTATATCTGTTCACACTTTTATGTAACCAATATTATATATTGTGCACAAATATTAATGACATAATATTACTTCCTTTTTTATTCCAGGAACAAAATGGTTCCCCCCACCGCCACACAAAGAATTGCACCGTCATAGAATTCCTTAAGAAAATGTAGCCTAGGCTGTCTAAATTCCAAGCTCAATGTCATTTACTTTGGTGACTCTATTCACAAGAGCCATGTGCCCTGAAAGAAGAAGCGAAAACCATCATTGAAGACAAATCCCGTAATGCGTGACCATCAAGTGTGAACGCTAACTCGGATCTCCTTGAATTAATAGAGACACATCAAATGTTTTGAATATAGTTGCAATGCATTGCAGAATGCGAACAAATACACTGGGTATTTGAAACTATATGCAAAGTTGGTACGTTGGCAGTGAACTTCAGATTTGGGTGTGAACATCATAACTGTAAAAGTGAAATAATTGATTCCCAGTGACAATTGTCATTGCAGTGAATTCCACCACTAAGCAATTCGTATACAACAGATGGATAATAAGCGGCGAGTTGGCTGAAACTTTAGCACGCTGGACACGTCCGTCGTCACATTCTGTGTTCAAATTAAACCTCGGTCAAACTTCCTTTTCATCCATTCGGTATCGTTAAAAAAATACCAGTTAAGCATTGAGGTTGATGTAATTGACAATTTCCTGAAATTTCCAGCCTTGTGCCAAAATTCTTAACGAATATTATAGTTGAAAAAAAAAAAATCTAAAGTCAACTGCATGATTCGAACCCACCGTCCGCTACAAACTCTATGGTTGTACTAACCACTATGCCAAAGAAATATTAAAGCTTTGACCTTCCCATTTAGAAGGTTTATTTTCAATAGATATGGTTAAATAAATGAGTATTCTCACAATTTAAAAAGGAGCGACATATCATCTATTTCGCTTTTACTATTACCGAAAATGATAATAAACGAGTCTCCACCTATAACTAAATTACTCTATAAACAAAATGATAGTGCGTTAATTTTTATTGAAGGGAGAAGGTTTAAAACTTCTATTGTACCTCGTGGGTTTATAGTTTTGGCTGCTGGTATTGTTTGTATATCGCTTCGCCTGTGTTTTTTTTTTGCCTGTAAAACTTCCATATACTCTGCATCACGAACAATGTGTTCCGTTCAATAGGTTTCCCGAGATTTGTTTTAAGGTATATTTATAAATTATTTTACAAATTATTTGTACATTCTATTTATTTATATATTACGCTTTAACCTTTTAGAATGATTTTTAAAATGTTTCTGAATATTTATAAGCCTTCTTTTCAAACATTTGTCTGGTGCTAAGAAGCTTTCATATTTTGTGTTTTATATTTACGACTTTATTTCGATAATGTTATAGGATTTTACTAATGCAACGTTCGGTTTTGATATATTATATTGTTGCCTGTTTCTTCATTTCGTTGACAATTGCTTGTCTAATATATTATTTGTGCTGGTATTTAGATTATATGTTATATTTATTTACATATTATAGTAACTATGTTAGTAGTGAATTGATTAGGATAGCAAGAAGATAAAGCAAAACTATTCTGGTACACGACAAAATTGTCAGTTTGCCGCTTGTCATCATTAATCTTACAATCATAATCTCCTCACCAACGCCTCCTCTCTTTATCTTCCAAGCTAAATACATTTATCTCTCCTCATTTCTCTCTCTCTCCCTCCATGCTCTCTCTCTCTCACTCTCTCCCTCATTCCCTTTCTCTCCCTGTGTATTCTCTTTTCCTGTTTATTGTATTGGCGCTGGAACAAACGCAATATTATAGTTTATAAACAAATGCATAGAATTGCGCAGAATAGAATAAATTGTGATTATTTTTTAAAATAAAACCTTTTATTTATATTGTTATCTTCATATTTATGCAATTTAGCCTTTTTTATCTTTTATGCGCAAGAGTTCCATTGTATTTAATGTAAACAGAATATAATACCGATAACTCACTTTCCAAACAACATGGATGTTCCAGTAGAATATATATGTGTGGCTCTGTTTTCGAAACATATTGGTTTGCATCATTCATAATATGCAACAAATTCTACGTTTCAATTCTATTTGAGAACAATAACTGCGGATCCTTTATAACCGAGAAAATGTGTAATAGACGTTCAATGATCATAAAATATTAATGTTGGAATGAATAACAACTAGGACGTACACTTGCTATCACATCCAGTCAATAGTCACAAACAGAAATTGATTTCACTACCCCATCCTACCCCAACAAAGGGTGTGGAGTAGGTGACATGGAGTCCGTTTGTATGAACGAGAATTGCTTTAGTTGTTTTGATATTAATTCTGATTCTCCAGTGAAAAAAATTAAATGGAATGGGTTACAAAAGGGTTCGAACTGCAGGCCTAACGAATCGAAATTTAAAAAAATATTGACCACGCTCTCCATAATCATTTCATCACGCAATATTGTCCATTTCGTCATCGTGTGTCTTAGAACAGACATGTCTGCGGTAGCAATCTAAACGGCACATTTTTTTTATATTTGAAATATTCAATCAATGGTAGTAAACACATATCGGAAGATATATATTGAGACACATCACCATTTGGTCTTTGGTGGCATACGGCATGCGTTTGGAATCACGTGTCAATACCTATGTTGCTAAGGTTGAAATCTGCCCAACGGTATATTCTGCTGACGGCGAGCTGGCAGAAACGTTAGCATGCCGGGCGAAATGCGTAGCCGCATTTCGTCTGCAGATTTCAACCTTAGCAACATAGGTATTGACACGTGATTCCAAACGTATGCTGATTGTGATAGGCGGATGGTGGTGAAAGAGTATGCCGTTGGTGATGGTCGCGTTGCGTGGGGTGCGGATGGCGTCGTGCGGCGGAGGTGGATGGCCGAGTAGAAAATATTAAAGGGGGCGTGTGCTCTCGTACGAAGAAACAATATTTTGCAGTTAGAATTATTACAACACATATATAGAGGTGCCTGACTACGCACGTACACACACACATATACACACTCATACGCGCGTATATATATATTTCAATATACATATATACATACATATATATATATATATACACACATATATATATATATATATATATATACACATATATAAGCATACCTATAAATACATACATACAAACATACATGTATGTATATGTATATATATATACATACATACTTATACATACGCACACACACAATGGCGTATTGTATGTGTGTGTGTGTGTATGTACGTGTATCAATACCATTTTCACTCTACTTATCTCTCACATTGTGCAAGTATATGCATATCTCCCTCTTTCTCCCTTATATATACATATATAAGTGTATGAGTGTGTGTGTGTATGTATGTGTATATTTATTTATATATATACAGCATATATGTAAATTGTATATATAATGTATACATACGCACATTTACATAAGTACAAATATATATATATATATATATATATATATATGCGCCGCTGCCTTTCCATATAGAGATACGCATCATATTTATTCGGTAGATACACAGCACACATCCCCCCTTTTCTCTCTCTTTCTTCCCCTCTTTCACACCGTCACTTTCTCTCTCTCTCTCTCTCTCTCTCTCTCTCTCTCTATATATATATATATCTATATATATATTATATATATATATATATACATATACATATATATATATATATATATATATATACATATACATATATATATATATATATATATATACATATACATATACGTACATATATATACACATATATATATATACACACATGCATATATATATATATATATATATATATATATATATATATATATATATATATACCTATGATTATAGAGGTAAAAATACATTTGCACATGAAGAAACACAGACATAAACAAACAGAATTACATAAACACGAAATGCAAAACAAACGGAGCGATGATATACTTGCGCGCGCACACACACACACACACACACCCAAACACACACACACACACACACACACACACAAATATGTAAACACAAGTTCGCTCGCAGATAGCGGTATAAACTTCTTTTAGGAGTTCGTGCTTTCCGTATAAAGTTTTCCTTGTTGTTTTGCTTGCAACAGAGAATATAAAAATGAAAGAATACAGAAAAAGACAATTTACTCTCTGTACGCACACAGGTACAGAGGCATGGAGCAATGCACCGCACACACCCCGCTCAAACACATACTTATATCATTATTTTGATATTAATAACATTAATTCTTTGAAAGTAAAAATACTAATAAAAATAGTTTAAAAAAACAATATGAATCTTGAATCATGCCATAGAGATAAATATAAGAAAATCAATTTGAAAGATTACAAAGAACGTAAAATATAATATTTTTCTTCATTTGTAAAAAAAGAAATATAAAATGTCTACTTTTGTATAGAATTTTTTTCTTTAAATTCATTTAAAAGAATAACTATTGCTCATTTCTTGTCAGACATAGATATGTGTAGATCGTACTTGCGTAAAGCTCTTTGCATACGTATGAATGATTTTGCTTTCGTAAACAGACACACATACACACACACACACATAAATACATGCTCTCGCACATAAACACACACACACAGGCATACACAAGTATTTCGTATATGTATGCAGAAATGTATCTTTTTTTTTCCTGATATTAGAAATACACAGGCCTAAAGAATATTAGTGTAAGGAATATCAACTTGGTTTAATTTGCTCAGAACTCCATAGCCTCCTTTTCGTAGATTATTAAATAGATTTGACATCCCTACATTACATGTTGGTGTATCCTCATCTCCCCTTCTCTCTCTTTCTTTCTATCTATCTATCCATCTATCTATCTATTTATCTCTCTTTCTCAATATATGTGGGTGTATGTATGTATGTATTTACACATAATTTTAATCAGTCTTCGATGGGAAAATTCCGAAGTTACCTGAGGGATTCCAACCCACATATTCTAAACCTGACAGACATATCTTTCTACTTGAAGTTCCTACTGTAAACATATCATATTCCCCGTCTCTCGGAGTTTCGATGTTTCTACATCGTTTTGAAGCGCATATACCCGACACATATGCCCACCTCCACCCTACATGCCCACTCACATACAATGCTGTTCAGCTAAAGCACATAGTCTGTGTGTGCGTTTTTTTTACTAAAATTTCGGATACATTAGGGCGAATCACAAAATTTTCAGAAAACAACCCCAAAGAAATTCATGCTGTTAGTTAAACGTTTTTGGCTTATTCGATATGTTGGAAAGAGTTTTTTGGCAGATGGTAGATAGGGTCTGTTTTTGTCCCTAGGCTTTTAGGCTGGCAGCTAATGTATCTGAGTGTCAGCTAATTTTATAAGGAATATGGAGCATAAAGAATCATTATGATCATCATCATCATCAAGCGCCCTTAACTGACGCAGCCTCTCATTGGTATGTCATTCAGGACGCTTTCGTAGTCAGGCGTTCCACTGGTCTCTCTTCTCTGTAATGCTCAGCAAGTTCCCAGTATCCTAACTTGTCAAACCAAGTGTTTTCCCGTTTCCCTCACTCAAATTTACATCGAGAAATGGTTTTGGACAGAGAAATAACAAGTTACCTGACCATACAAAGCATGCTTTCGTATTTTTAGCTATGCTATGCGTTTTACCTCTCTGTCAGTGTATTTACTGATTGCTTTCTCAAAAATCTGTTCCTTTAGAGCTCTGTATACGGGTTCTGTAACAACCTTCTGAAGAAGCACTTCTGCTCAAATGCCTAGATTCTTCGATCTATGTGTGCTAGTTCTCACACCTATACATTAAGACCGATGACATTAGGGAACTGTGCTCCCTGAATCTTGTTGGAAAACTAATAGAATTGCTTGTTTATATAGCGTTCAGCTCCGGTATGTATAACAGATGTAAAGGGAAGGTAGAAGAAATCCTTACAGAAAACAGGCAGCGTTCATGCCCAAAAGGTCGACAGTGGAGCAGACAATTAACTTCAGGCTGCCTCCTTAACAAACGTCTGTAACACCAATCTGGCCTCTGTTACAAAGTCCTCGACTTTTCAAAAGAGCGTTTGACCGTATTTGGCACAAAGGGATGTGGCAGCAGGTGATGAAAATTTACAACTTCGGCAACTCATCGAAGAGATTCAACCCTGAATCAAAACTCAAGCAGTTTTGAACAACAATATCTGAGAATTCTTCAGGGCAACAGAGTGTGTTGGACAAGGATGTATCCTCACTCCATCGATGTTCACTATCTTCCTGGAGAGTGTCACGCAGGAGACATTTCAAATCTCCACCCATCCGTTTCTTTTGGAGGACGGCCTATTTCCATCCTGCGATTTGTTGGCGATATTGATTTGTTAGGAAGCGGAGAAGCAAAACAACCTGCGTTCACCACCAGACTGGAAAGAGCATCTAGGAACATAGGGGATGGAGATAGGCCGAGAAAAGGACAATATTTGGGTTAATAGCAACAAACACATGAATAGATGAAGTTATGATAAAGTGGAAACCGTTAAGTATTTGGATCCACTTTGGCTAAAGATATCTGATCTCAAAATGAGACTCATTTAGCCCCTGCTGCCATGACAACGATTGAAGAACAGCAAAACGATATATATATATATATATATATATATATATATATATATATATATGTGTGTGTGTGTGAGTGTATATATATATATATATATAATATATATAGGAAATAGTATAATAAAAACATTCAAACCAAACACTGTTTTAAGCTTATTCAGTTGGTATAGTATTCCATAAACATTCACTCAAATTCGCAACTATATATATATGTGTGTGTGTTTATATATGCAGCGTTTCCTTATTTTCCTCCATCGGGCGATAACTGAATTATGCATAAATCTATGGCTTTGTAAGTTCTTTCAGAGTTGCCTCTCTTAGGTACATCGCATTTACAGGAGCCAAGAAGCTTGAAGCGTCGATGTCTGGGATTGCTCATACATGGCGACGCTGAACGAACTGGGTATTTTCATAATTATTTCATATAAGAGAGATGTGTTCTCCACGCTAACTGCATATATGTATGTACGTTTGTATATATATATATATATATATATATATATATATATTATATTAAATTAGAGATAAAACCACTATTAGGCAAATCATACAATGAAAAAATTAAGCCAATACATAAGATTAATTAATATATATTATTTTAAATCAAAATTATTAAAAAAATTATCTTTTTTTAATAATTTTGATATATATTTAAAATAATATAAATTAATTAATCTTATGTATTGACTTAAGTTTTTCATTGTATGATTTGCCTAATAGTGGTTTTATCTCTAATTTAATATAATATAATATTTTACTTTAAAATTGGATTCAATCCTAAATCTGATTTTTCCCTGTAAATTTGGATTTATTCCCTAATATTTTATTATACATATATATATATATATACACATAGATACACATACATATTTTTACATATACACATATATATTTATATATCCCTTTAAAAGGTTGGCTTATTAGCAATTGGAACATGAAGGCAAAATTAATAGTTAAGTTTATCCTTGGGAGTTAAAATCCGCTGATGGGATTTAAGGTATCAACACCAAGATTCGAAATCGCGATACGGCTTCATATGCTAAGGACTTACCTCTCTTTAATAGTCATCAAATTAGAGTGATTTGTGGCTTTAAAGTTAATTTAACCCTTATTTTAGCATAAACGGTGCTGACCATCACCCGCCATCACATTTGTTACTTATATTTATATATATATATATATGCACACACACACACACACATATGTATGAACGTATATATATATATATATATATATATATAATATATATATATATATATATATATATATATATATATATATACGTTCATACATATGTGTGGGCGAACACAGACACACACGCACACATATATAATTACAAATGCTCCTCTGTAGGAACGAGATCAGTAATTCGAGAAATGATAATATCATTAAAGAATGGTCTGATGTTACGTTTCGATTTTGTTATAATCGATATTCAGACGATCGAACGCAAAGCTGAAAGTATGCTTTCGATATGAGTGAAAATGGAATGTAAATCTGGGTGAGTACTTGGAAAATATGATATTTTATTGACCCTGGAATGAGGGATGTCGTAGCCGACCTCACCGTTTAAATTTAAGGAGCAAAGGGGCATAACTTAATACATGAAAATAGTACCACGTTCTCACAGTTCTGTTACAGACCCGATATTCTTTTCTTCTCCAGGTATAAGGCTCGAAATTTTTTGGGAGGGGGCCAGTCGATTTGATCGATCCCAGTACGCAACTGGTAACTAATTTATTGACCCCGCAAGGAGGACAGGCAAAGTCTACCCCTCGGCGGAATCTGAACTCTGAACGTAAAGACAGACGAAATGCCAATTTTTTACTACCCACAAAGGGGCTAAACACAGAGAGAAAAACAAGTACAGACAAACGTATTAAGTCGATTATATCGATCCCAGTGCGTAACTGGTACTTATTTAATCGACCCCGAACGGATGAAAGGCAAAGTCGAACTCGGCGGAATTTGGACTCAGAACGTTGCGACAGACGAATTACCAATTTCTTTACTACCCACAAGAGACTAAACACAGAGATGACAAACAAGGACAGACAAACGGATTAAGTCAATTGTATCGACCCCAGTGCGTAACTGGTACTTAATTTATCGACCTCGAAAGGATGAAAGGCAAAGTCGACCTCGGCGGAATCTGAACTCAGAACGTAACAGCAGACGAAATACTTCCAAGCATTTCACCCGGCGTGCTAAAGTTTCTGCCAGCTCGCTGCCTTATGAAAGACCCGATGTTATTATAACTGTTTAATTAATTAAAAAATTAATTCCTTCTACTTCAGTACTCCTTTCCATTACTCTAAACTTAACAGAATACTAAGAAGACTTTCAACGACAAGAGAATTGGAAATCACAAAAGACAGAACTTTATAATGAGACAGAAAGTTTGTCAGATTTCATAACCATCTTCACCGTTTTGAAATTGTCGACGGAAGAATGAAAACATTTAAGAAACCGATTCCATATGAACCACGATTGTCCAGACAGTCTAAGCTGGAGGAAATTTATAAGAATGAAAAAAATAAAAAATAGAAATGAAAATTGAAAATTTAGAAAGAATCGAAATGATGAAAGTTTTTCTTTGTGGAACTTGCTGCCATTGTCAGCCAAAGAATATATTTGAAATAATATTTTTCGATGTCTTAACTAAATGTAATATAGTTCAGATCGTTATCATCATCATCCACACCATCATCATCATCGTCGTCGTCGTCGTAATCACCACCACCACCACACCACCACCACCACACACCACCACCACTACCACCACCGCCACCACCACCACCACCATCATCATCATCATCATCATCATCATCATCATCATCGCCGCCGCCTTCGATTTTATCGTATTTTCTTCTACAAAATATGAAATAGAAAACTAGAAAACAGATAATTTCTTTCTTTGCAGTTTGCAGAATGTCCACAAGGTCTAAAAAGTTTAATAATTTTTTAAAAAATGAAATATAATTTGCCAATTCTATGCGACGGTAGAATGGTGGTGGTGGTGATGGTGGTGGTGATGGTGGTGTGGTAGTGGTTGCGGGTTGGTGGTTGTTGAAAAGTAATTATGAGAAAAAAATAGAAAGTTGTCTTTAAGTTTTGAACAAGTATCGGCAAATATTTAGTCGCAGTACGTATCATACACACACAATCGATCATACCTTCACACACACACACACATATGCCCACCTGCATACACGCACAGGCACACATGCGGACGCAAACACACACACACACGCATTTGTATATTCAAAGTGAAACTAAGAAACACCAATTTTTATGAGAAAAACCCGCCCCTGCATGCGAGTGTTTGTGATCTTAACTCCCAGAACTCTCATGGGTCCGAATCTCATCCAGGCTGTGACCAAGGATACCTCTCTGCTGTCTAAGGATCTGCTATTGTCTACATTGCAGAATTGCAATTTGGTGCTTGATTTTGAAATGTGATTGAAGCCAAGTTGTCTGTGTATCCCGTGTCAGATACTTCGTTAACCATATACTGATTGTATCTGGCCCACGAGGAACAAATGTAAGTATGCAGAGATTGAAAATTTTTAGTGGGACATTGCTTTACGAGAAGCTGTATTTACTTTTTGGATCCCGCTTTTTGACGATTTTTGAAATGTTTCTCTCTGCCAATTTATAACAAGACGACACGTTGAGAGAGAGAAAGAGAGAGAGAGAGAGAGAGAGAGAGAGAGAGAGAGACGCATACACGCACAGACAGACTGACAGAGAGAGAGAGAAGAGGAGAAGAGATGAGCAAGAGAAGGAGTGAGAGAATGAGCTGAAGAGATAACAAGAGAGAGAGACGCATACACGCACAGTCAGACTGACAGAAAGAGAGAGAGAAGAGGAAGGTGAGGAGGAAAAGGGGAGAGAGAATGAGCTAAAGAGATAACTTGGGAGTGAGAGAGAGAGAGAGAGAGAGAGGGAAGTATACAGCAAAAGAGAAAGTAAAAATGAAAGTAGAGAGAGAGAGAAAGAGGAAGAGGGCAATATCCGGGATTAAATTGTGCAGAAACATTACAAATCAATTTCAAAAAATTCTAATTGTTTTACGGTAATCGATACCAAAGTCTGTGACCTTGTTGCCGCTGCTGTTGTTTTTTTTCTTCTTGATGTTTAGCCACCCGTCAAGTATCACTAATTAATTGATTCAAACAGTTGTCAGCTTTTGTTGTTGTTGCTGTTGTTATTGATTATTTCCTTCTAAGTTTTATTTGTAGCAGCGTTGAACCCGAGGTCGACTTTGATCCCTCCGATCTGAAATCAGTCACCTTCTCATCTTTATATTTCCCCCAAATATTCCATGTCTGTATTCACTATCTATAAGGGAGGGTAGGGGATTTTTTTCACTGATGGATATCTATAATTCATTGAATAGAAGGCGGCGAACTGGCAGACTTGTTAGTAGAGGGGGCTATTTCGTCCGACTCTACGTTCTGAGTTCAAATTTCGGTGAGGTTGAAAGTGCCTTTCATCCTTCCGCGGTCTATACAATAAGAACTTGTTGAACGACTAGGTCGATGTAGCTGACTTTTTCTTCCTCTTAATATCCTATGCCAACATTTTAATTATTTCTGGAATGAGGTAGCCATCGTAAAGCAATCCCGTTCATGGTTCAGTTACGACCGTTAACATACTTCATCGAAATCCTGCCTCCATCAACTTTGCCTTCCATTTTCCCGGTAATGACGAATTAAACACCACTGAACTCGATATGTCTGGATACTACTCTTCTACAATATATCCACAATTATTCATTATTCCACGAAGATTGAGCGACGACATAATGTTCCCCGCTTAGCTGTTCATACGTCAACGTAATTAATGGAGCGTTAAATAAATACGGGACAGAACTGTCCAAAGAAAATTAGTTCGTTTATCCTTCATGTAGTTATCGTTCGAATACTTCGGATTAGTTGTACTGAGAATGAACAGAGATAACATTTAAAATTTCACAAATACCTTGCTTGTTATTGCTAGTTGAATACAATAATGTCTGTAATGATTGTATTATTGGAGAAACCAGTGGACTCTGTCAAGGTTGCGTTAAAATGCCAGACAAGAGGAAATGATGATGGCTTCTTGGGGTTAAATATTAGTTTATTGGAAAATCACCAAAAGAAATCGATGAATTTAATGAGTACAATCACCATTAAGATTCGGAAGAATCTAAAATAAATTTGCTTCTGTTTGATTGTACACCGTGTAAAAAATAAACGAAATAAATCACTGCTTCTCTGTTTCCCGACTCAGAGACAATGTCATCAGTTGTATGTCCTTGGTCCTGGCAAAAAAAAGAACAAAAAGAAAAAAATAGGAAAAGTATACCTGAGTTGCTCTGGAAAGTCTCCATTTTTCGGAGTTCGATACGTCTGCTTGAAGCAACGCAGAATCATTGTGAATGGGATTGATCCCTCAGAATACTTCGTTTGACAAAATACATTTTGATATTTGATCAGCTCCTTAACTTCTTCAGTTCTGCTGTAAATGAGAGGAGGCATGAGACACCGTATATTTGTGTATTTAGCTTGAAACACAACGGTATTTTATGAATTGTTATCCTGTCGTCAATCATAAAAACGACGACACTTCTCTTTTCAGTATATGTTTGTTTACATTTTGATAAATAAAACTCAGCCCCTAATATGGGAAGTGTGCAAATTCCGTTTAATTGTTGGTAATGACGAGGAGCGTGAATGTCATTCTCATCGCAAGCGGCGAGGCACCTCGGGATGTTTGGTTTATCTCCCGTAAAAACATAAGTACGGATATATGTCTGAATATATATTTACAGCTGCTAATAGTGCGTCGACTTGGAGCCCTTTACATGCTTAACAATCCGCTGTTATTCACGAGTTTTCTCAGAAATCTCATGATATTATGGTAGAACAACCACTGACATTGAGATTTATACGGTGAACCTCAGTAGGACGTGCGTAACTTTGAGACACAATCTCAAAACTCGAAAGCTGGCCGTAGATGAATATCTGATTACAAGAACTTCCTGGGAATACTTATGATTTGGTGATGCCCAATAAATATACGTAAGACATATCTGACATTAATTACTATGTCTGTATCGTGTAAAACACACGAACATGGAACGGTAATTAATGCAGCAATGAGAGTTACTGAAAAATTCATTGCAGATTTTGTTTGTCAAAGTGAACCAAGACAAACACAGACAGAAGGACATACACACACACATACGTCTACATAAATAAGCATGTCTAGATATGCAAGTATATGCATAAGACGACATACATGGCAGAAAACATGAAGTAACATTGATTAATGATATATATATATATATATATATATTATATATATATATATATATATATATATGTATAAAACCAACAATGCTATATAACATGCTAATTTCGTCTAGAAGACTTCTGTTGAATGTTGCTTCAAAAAGACTTATTCCTACAAAGAGAATTTCCATCCGTGACACAACAGAAGTTAAGTGAATATCGCAGAGACCAACAGCTGTCTGCAAGTTATTACAGAACGTTTCATAGTACTGAATGGCGTCCAAGGTTTCCACAATGTCATTATTGACGCAGCGTATCTATAAAAGAAGTGAATGTCACACAATATCATTTCCGCGCCAGTCTAAAAAAAAATACTGCTAATATCTAATATATTTGTATTCACTGTGGAGAGATATCTCAAAGTGTATAGCACCATTTGTAATTTTATATTTCCTCATTTCCTTCCCAAATATAGCTTTTCTCTATTTTCGCTGTCTCTCCCCTCACGCATATAAATGTGTGTATAAGTGTGAGAGTGTATGTTCTTATATATATATATATATATATATATATATATATATATATATATATATATATATATATATATATATATATATATATATATATATTATGTATGTATGTATGTATGTATGTATATATATACATACATATATATGTATATATATATATGTATATATATATGTATATATGTATGTATGTATATATATACATACATAGATATGTATGTATATATATATATATGTATATATATATGTATGTATGTATGTATATATATATATACATATACATATGTATGTATACATATACATATATACATATATATATATATATACATATACATATATACATATGTATGTATACATATACATATATACATAATATATATATATATAACATACATATATATGTATACAAATATGTTCATATCCATATTTATGTATATAGATATATTTTTATACATATTCATGTATATAGATATATTTATGTGTATATATTTATATTTGTATGTGTATATATATATATATATGTGTGTGTGTGTGTGTGTGTGTGTGTGTGTGTGTGTGTATGTATCTATTTATATACATACATCCTAGTATATTCATCCTTGAAAATCCTAATTAAGTTAGGTAGCATTATTTTAATCACATTAGTATCACCAGCACATCACAACATTGGTTTAGCATCACGGTGATGCGATGGTGGTCGTGGGTGGGGACGTCTCCATTTAATCAAAGAGAAGAAGAGGATAAGGAAGAAGACCAGTGGAAGGAATGAATGTAGAGAAGGAAGAAGACGAAATAGGAGAGGGGTGTAGAAACTATTGAGAAGCGAGAATATGATGATGAGGTTGAAGGAATGTAAGGGTGGCGATAATAAAAATAATTAACAATAATAATAATAGCAATAACAATAATAATGATAAAAATAATAATTATAATAATAATAATAATAATGAGATGATTCTAGATAGGCATATAATGAATTATCTAGCGACAAAATAAAAACAAACAGCTAGTAAAGGCGTAGATTGATGGGCTAAGAGAGAGGAAGAGGGAGAGGCAGAGGTGGGTAGAGAGATAGACAGAGTGAATAAGACAGAGAGCAAGATAGAGATAGAGAGGAAAGGACGGAGAGCGATAGAGAAGGAGAGATAAAGAGAGTGGCAGGGAAAGGGAGAGAAAGAGACATTGGAATGAAAGTAAAAGTTATATATGGAAACTCTACTATTCTCTAAAATTGGAGATACTGTCTTTATTCCTCGTACATTCCAATGAATGTATTTAAAAAAAGATATATGTGTCTATAAAAGCATCGATATATATATATATACATACCTCTCTTTTGAGATATATTCATCAGCATATGTATATATATATATATATATATATATATATATATATATATATATAGAGAGAGAGAGAGAGAGAGAGAGAGAAAGAAAGAAGGAGAGTGAGAGGCGGACAGCCACACTGACAGACAGATAATCTTGCTATCCTCCATTTCTTAGTTATCCGAAGTTTCCTTGCCATGTACGAGCTGGTTTCTAATAAATATACAAAGGTCCACAGCCAGAACGTATTTAACAAAGCAACGTCACATTTTTCCCTTGAGATTATCCTGACATATGTTTTACTGCTCTGCTAACAATGTAGATCGTAATTTACAAATTAACTGGTGATATATATGGAACACAGAATTGGAGACGCCTGCGGGGCATCTGGAAAGCTAATCATTCGCATCTTTAACAACAAAGACCTGGACTCAACAACAAAAATTATGGCTTACAATATTGTTGTCATTTCTACGTTGTTATATGACTGCCAAACCTGGACTCCATATCGTCGTGACATCCAAAACCTTGAAGGCTTTCATCAACAAATGGGAATACTATATGACTAATAATAAAGTGCTGCTATCTACCAACAGTCGCTCATCATGAAACACTGTCTTCGACGGCAGTGTTCTATCGACACCGGAATCAAAATGATTCGAAGCCACTAGAACAGAGAAGGAACAAAAATCAAACGACAGGAGAGAAAGACTGGACATTATAAATCGCCATCGAGGGAACGCTCAGCAAAGACGGAAGCAAATTCTTGGATACGAGCTAAAGCCGACCAAGTTTGTTCCGTTCGAGACTTATACGTTTCTTATTTGAAATCAGGTTACGAGATGATTGTTCGTATATTCTCAAAGCGCCGCAGGCCCTTATTTCTAAGACCATTTAGTACCAACGCTAGAAGTGACCCCATATTAAGATGTCTAAACCACACTGATACCTGGTAGGCAGCTGACAACTTGATTTGCCCGGTTCTGTAAAATATATTTCCTTTCTACACGTTAATAACACTTCTCCATGTTCTGTGTTACTAAATTCGCTTAAGATTCATAGGACAGTACAGGGTCATAGTGTATATGATTCCACGTTAAAGTTATTTAAGGATCATCTATAATTTTTACAGGAATATAAAGCTTTCTCTATAATTATGTTACAGCATGACAGTTTCTGCACGTGCGCCAGGAACTCAGTGTATAAATCGAAATAAGTTAAAAGATCCAGAATAAATAAAAACCTTCTCAGCCAATTATTTTCTCGTTCATCTTAAAGTTTCACGTCGCAAAACACATATTTAAAGTAAATCCGTTTCTGATAACAATATATAATTTATTATGCTAAAGAATATTTTTTCATGCATTCCTTCTCCAATGAATATAACATCATTGATATGATGTCGGTGAGAATAACGTTAAGCATATCTATCATCATCCAATAGCAAATAAACCAACGTCTCAGGTAGACGCAGGTGTTAATGTCTTATCGAATATATCTACATATACATACATATACACATACAACACACACTCACATATACATACACACATATACGTATAAATATGTGTATATATATATACATATATACATATATATATATACATGTATATATATATATATATATATATATATATATATATACGTATGTATATAAAAATGCATATACCTATATATATGTATTAACATAAATATATATGTGTATATATATATATATATATATATATATAGAGAGAGAGAGAGAGAGAGAGAGAGAGAGAAATAAATAAATATAAATATATATATATATTCATATAATCGTATGCATACGTGCGTGTGTGCATATATATATGCCCTCGTGTAGGTATGTGTAGGCATATGTGTGTGTATGTTTATGTATGTGTACATATGTGTGTGTTATGTGTGTGTGCGTGTACAAAAACGTGGTGGTCTACAAAATAAGATGGTAGGTTTCAGTTTTCGTTTACACGTAATTCAAAATGTTCTTTTTTACTTCAAGCTAAACTTCATTTTCATTTTCTCTTTCGTTGCGTCTTCTTTCAGTTATTCTCATTATTTTTAATTCAAATTTTCCATCTTCCTCTTCTTGTCGTTTTGAGGCGCTACATAGCACCTTCTCCTGCCCACTCCCAGTCACGTCTGCTTCTTTTAGTAATCTTCTAATCTTGAGTCTTCTTCCTGCAGTTGAAAATCAAATCACTTCTTTATGTCTAAGTTTTTCTTTTATCTGTTTGACTTCCAAATTACCTGTTGTATATTTCAAAAGCTGTATCTCAACTTCTTTAATCTTGTGCTTCTTTCTTCCATTACAATCTTCATTCACGCTCATCCAGTCACTGCTCATTATTTCTTCTTTTTTTCTCTATCTCTACATCACACATTTGTCTTCTCTATGGAATTTAACTTCTGTTCTACAATTCGAATATTCTTCAATTTCGAATTTTCGAATTTTCTATATTATACTCAACATTTTGGTCTGTAATTCTCTCTTCGTTCTCGTCCTGTTAATTTTGGAACTATCTTTCTTTTTCTTAAATTCCTTCATTTGAAACAGCCTAACCAGTGTTTCTACATATTATTCTACCATATTGCGGCAAGAAACTTTCAAACAGCAAAAAAAAAAAAAGATAAAACTACGCGAGTATTGTGCTTATTTATTTATATTGCTGTCTGCTTGGCAATCTGCCTGTGTGTCTAGCTATCTGTCAGTCAATCAATGAATAACTTAATCTATCTAAATGTCTGTCTGTCTATCTATCTATCTATCTATATATCTATATATCTGTCTGTCTCTCTACCTACTTACCTATCTATCTGTCTGTCTGTTTGTCCGTCTATCTATCTATTTATCTATCTATCTATCTATGTGTGTATATGCTCAAGTATGCATGTATGTGTGTATGCATGCATGGGTGTCTGAGTTATTTTATCGATCTCGAAGAAGGAACGGCAAGGTCGACCTCGGTGAAATTTGAACTCAGAATGTAAAAACGAACAGGACGCCGCAAACATTTTCCCCGCATGCTAATGATTCTACCAGTTCGCCATATTACCAATAGAACATTTTCACCAAATGATATCTCGACGAGGGCTAAACGTAGTAGATATACTCATACATAGTCATTGAAGTGTTGTCATTATTACAAAGTATATTCAAGTATATGCTATCTCGACATACGAATTACTAAATGTAAGTAGCAGTTCAAAATATATCAAGCGTGAAAATAGTAGTCCAAAAAATGCCTGGTAATTGTAGTTAGAATTGCTAATAGTCCAATATGGATTTACCAAGTTGAAAATGTGCACGGTTTATACCATTGATTGCGTTTTGTGACTGTTTATTGTTGATCTGTTGTATTAAGCAAAACCACGTCAGAATTTGCATTAATTAGACCGACGGCTTTATATCATTGCAGATGATTTATTTTCCTCATCTATAAACAATAGCATTTATTATTATTATTTTTTTTTTTTGGTTTAACAACTTTACATTTGGAATATATTATTTATGATTTATTGCTTTATTATGTTCACTTAATATTTATTTGAAGTTATGAGCATTTTCTCACGTTAGGCATCTATTTTAAAACATATGCAGTATTTTTGTCTGATCAGTAGAGCATTCAACCTTGCACTTGTGAATAAGCATTTGGCCTCAAAAATCCTTTAACGCTTTGTTCGTTTCAACTAATGTCTATCCCGAGGATACGTGGTTTATTTATTCTTTTCTACTCTAGGCACAAGGCCCGAAATATTTTGGGAGGGGCTCCAGTCGAATAGAGCGAACCCAGCAGGCAACTGGTGTTTAATTTTTCGACCCAGACAGGATGGAAGGCAAAGTCGACCTCTGCGGAATTTGAACTCAGAACGTAAAAACAGACCAAATACACTAAGCATTCCGCCCGACGTGCTAAATGTGGTTTATATTTGCCGTCACCTCAGATTCGCCCTGAAGTAGGGTCTAAAACTGAAGAGAGAATGTCTGTGTGCAAGTCCAAGATGCAACTGACCTTGCAAGTCATATAATCAGTCTTGTTTCATACAGTTTTACGATCGTTCTGCTCCGCTGAGGTTAAACATTCGCCGGGTTTAACAAAGATTAACGTGATATGATTATAAGTGGTGGAGCAGCAGATGAAAGCTGACAGCGAAATGATATGTTTAAAAATTCCCCTTTGGTAATTTCTGGTTCAATTCCACAACGTGACAAATTTTGTGCCAGCTGCCATGGCATAGTGTAACGTATATATAAAGTATATTTGCAATCGGAAACTGTGCTGAAGCGCGTAAAGAGACAATGCCTAATTCTTTACTTGGTTTTTAGATGTTAACACTACTGCCTGTCCCTTGGATACAACTGAAGGTGTCCACTCATCTGTAATCACCTGGATCTCGTGTCAGCCTCGAAACCGTTCCTTCCTCTTGTATTGAAATCTCTAAAAAATCATCTTGGATGCAATCGTTTCTGCATTAACTAAATCAAAGAAAGATAAATTATGTAAAACAAATGACAGGCGTTCGATATCGTTTCAAGCTGTTGATGTTCCTATGATATTTGAGAAACTCATAAACGGCAATAAACTTCCTTGTGATACAAAACGACAAGTTTTAAAGGCATCAATGCAAGATATTTATTTCTGTCCTTGAACATATCTGTTGTTGCTTCTTAATATTTTGGTCGTCGCAAGGCGGCGAACTGGCAGTATGGATCGCACGCCGGGCAAGATGATCAGCGGTATTTCCTATGCCATTGCGTCCTGAATTCGAGGTCGATCCTGTCTTTCATTCTGCTGAATACTGAGGTGAATGGAACCGATTTATTCCCTTCCCTGAAATTTCTGGCTTTGTGCCAACATTTGAAACCAATATTCGTGTGAGTATCAATGAACTCTCTCATAACTATCAGAGTTGCTGCATAAATTAGAGAGTGGAAGGGAGAGGATAAATATCACTAAAAAATAAATATGTCAAAGCAACAGGAAAAAAGAAAAGAAAAAGAAAAAGGAAGAAAAAGAAAAGAAGAAAGAGTGTTTTATGTTATTTTTAATAATATCGGAAAATAGAAGAACATTTTTAGAGAAAAATATAACGGTTCAAATAATTGTAATAGCAGACGATAATTAATTGTTGGTTAAATACATGATAAAAACGGACAGTTTCAAAAGATTAATGGTAATGCAAGTGATGAGAAGGGCATGCAGCCATTCATAACCCCATTATTGAATAATCATCTCATCACATTCGTTCTATGTATTGACCCCTCTGTGGTGTCCTGTCTGTCCTTGTTTGTACCCCTCTATGTTTGGGCCCTTGTGGCTAATAAAGAAATCGGAAGGTGGAGGATAGAAACAAAGCTTCATAATGTTATGTATTTTTTTCTGAAATATTCAAATATCACCCATGGCCGACGCAGACATGATTCATCCTTCATAATTAGCGGGTGTTTCATTATTGATTTGGCGCAAAGAAGTTCAAGAAATTATGATTCAACCTCAACAAATTTCGCTTCTCTTGTCAATCGTGCAACAGAGAAGGGAAGCTGACTAATTACATGTTTTTCTGAAGATTTGAATTAATTAGCAATAAGGAATATGATGTGATGAAGTTATTTGAAAGTCGCAAGGGTTAACCTAGTATTGTTTAAGAAAGAAGAACTTGGCAAATTTACACCAAATATAGAAACAACAAACTCCTAATGCAGTGACCTCACGACTAAATAGATGGTAAATTGTCTCAAATGTGTTACGATTTTGGCTCAACTTGGCCAGTCTTTAGGTCAACAACCTCATGGATTTGGCACGGATTTGTTATATGTTTTCTGCTTATGTATTACGTGTTTGCCTCAAAAGCTTCACGAACTTGCCTGTTCCTAATTTTGGCTTTGGTTCATGCGTAAAATGGTTTGGCTTAACTTTGCTTAAGGTTTGTCACAAACGTTTTAGGCTTTCAAACAGTTCTGTCTTACATTCGGCTCAAGTGCGCCATGCGCCTGGCACAAATGTGCGTTCGAAGGTGACCGGTTCAAATCAGGAGTATGCTCTGCGACGCTGTGCTTTGGATTTGACCCAGCGTATTACAGGTTCGGTTGAAGCACGTGGGTGTTATGAGTTGTTTTATGACTTTGAGTGGAAGATGTTAGGCTTTGAACTTCACTGTTTTATTGTAACAGAGCACGGAATGGAGTTTCCTCTGCAAAAGTTCATGATTAGATTTCGCTTCTATAAAATCATGCAATGCTTTTCAAAATATATTCATGTTGCTTAAAAGCTGTAAGTAAATTTATATCTACGTGTTTATATACATACGTACGTACATACAAACACACGCACACATATAGGTATGTGTGTGTGCATGTGCCTCCCGGATTTGTGTATGAGTTCATATATATATATATATATATATATATATATATAATATATATATATATATAGTTACGCACAGGCGTGTTTGTTTGATAAGATGATTCCCACGGCCTGACACCTTGACCAATACTCTTCTACTACAGCATTGGACCGATTTGCGTGTGGTTTTGGGAGACCGGAGCCGTTGCATAGATATGTGTATCCCTGTGTGGTTGTGAGCATGTATGAACGTGTATCTGTATCCACATGTCTCTCTCTCTCTGTCCGTCTGTCTATCTAATCTATCTATCTATCTAGACAAGTGTGGATGTATGTGTGTACGTACCCCAATATATATATATAATATATATATATACATACATATATATATATCATAGACATAAGTGTTTATATTGAAATATATTTACATTTTAATTATGTTTGTCCACTTTGATAGATTTACTTCGAATGTAAAACAGAAATGTATTCATTGCACATTATGTATGTTTGTTATTTTTCTTTTCAAATAAATACAACTCTTGAAAAACACTTGATAATTTACAATTTTTAAAATAAAGAATTATTTCAAAGTTACTATTGATGTTTCGCGGTCAACATTTTTTGCATAGTTTTGCTTCTATTATTGGAATTATTATTCCTGATTTTAGTGATTCTGGTTTCATTGTGTAAATTATATTTCACATTTTTTTTTTTCAAATTGCAATGTTACTGCTCAAATTTATATCACACAACTGTCTGGACGCGTGTGTGTGTACATATATATATATATATATATATATATATATACATTCAAACATTTATACATACATACATACATTCAAACAAACGTACACACTGATGTGTATCTATCTATGTAAATATATATACACACACACATACATACACACACACGCACACACATACGCATATATATATGGATATCTGTCTATCTGTATGCATCTTTGTAGATACCTGTATATATGCATACCTGTACATACCTGTATATTCATCAGTTTCTTTGTTATCAAGCTGTTTTTCTCTCCATTTCTGCATACCACTACTACTACTACTACTACTACTACTACTACTACTACTACTACTACTACTACTACTACTACTACTACTATAAGTCTAACGTTCTTCAAAATGGTTTTGATTATAAATGCAGTTACTGGGACAGCTTTCGCGAGGCAAAAAACCATCTTACCAAACGGGTGTAGATTTCATTGCAAATGCTGTGGCCAGAAAAGTGAATTTCACCAGCGACATACATGAAGAAGCGCCATTTCAACCGGTTGAGCAGCAAGGCCGTGACAGCTGACAATGAGAGGTTTAGGGCGGGAAACCGAGGACCTGGAGGCAGCGGCAATGAACAACGACATCATCCATATGTTTCAATACGTTTCTCCAGAAACTGTGACGATCCACGGTTCCAGACATCCCTGGTGACGGACACTGATGGCAATGGTCATTACCATGGTAACCGCCCGGCTCCAACACTGGAAGCATCAACTCAGTATTCTTCATCAATCAACAACTATTCCAGTCGATTCTAACAATCACTGGAAACACAGTTACAACCAATGGCATTTGGGAACTCGATCCTGCTACTCCTGACGAAGTCATTGCCGACCTGAAGAAGCTCAGAATCTAGCCCCTCGAATCTACTCTATGACTGCGAATATATTGAGAGCGAGCGGAGATAACATATTAAAGAGGTTCACTCGCATCATCAACCATGTACTGGTGACAGAGCGATTCCCAAATGACTGGTTTCGGGGCATACTCCTCCTGTCATGGAAAAGGAAGGGCGAGAAACTTGTCTGTATCAACCACAGGGGTATCACCCCCTTCTTAGCTCTGGTAACTTCTTTGCCAAAATGCTCCTCAGCGTGCTCTTCCAACTAGAAGCAGTCCCTGACCGCAGGAAGCCGGACTCGGGACAAATCTACCACCGACCATACTTTTGCACTCCCACTCAGTATTGGGAGTTTCGCAAAGATCCCTGCCTCTACACCACCTTCATCGACGCCGAAAAAATCTCACTGAAAAAATTCTGAAGCTCATCGGTGCGCCTCTCCAGGTTACTCTTCCGTTCCAGTGTCTCTATAGCCGTGCCGAGAGCTGTGTGCTGGTGAATAGAAGTGTCTCTGACTTGTTCTCCAGCAAATGTGGAGTCAGAGATGGCGATGTGACCGATCCTGGCCTCTTCAACTCTTTCAATGATGACTAAAATCTCCGAACGTGTTTCTGGCGTTATTTTCAGGAAGCGCCACCACACCGACCGTGACTATGCGGACGATACCACTCTCTCAGCAACTCGATCAACCAGCTCTGGGACACACTGACCATATAATGAAAGCTATCAGGAATGCTTGGCATATTAAAGATTCTTCCAGCTCACCACCTACGATAATAATAATAATAATAATAATAATAATAATAATAATAATAATAATAATAATAGTAATAATAATAATAATAATAATAATAAGAAGAAGAAGAAGAAGAAGAAGAAGAATCCATTCCAGCAACAAATTCACTCAATATATGCATGGAATTTTTTACAGATTTTGTATGTATCGATATATGTGGAAATGCTGGTACGTATGCATGCATGTTGTCAAGTACGTAAGCATGCCTATATATATATATATAATTGTATATGTGCGTGTAGTATATTTATATAATTATGCATGCATTTATGTATGTATGCATATAGCATTTGCGTATATATATAGTATTTATATGAGTGTGAATTATGCGTGTATGTATATGTATAAGCTGTATATATATTTAATAGGTGTACATATATGTGTATGTATTGAATAGCATTAATGATAGCATTAATATATAATCTGGTGATATCTCCATTCATTTGATCTTTGTAGACAAGTTAGCATCTATAATTAGATTGTCATCCATCAGAATGCGTTACGCAATTATAGAAATGAGTAATTCTTCAAATATTTCCTCTATTTTAAATTAACATATTGACGTTTTCAAATAACCATTGTTATACTCTGTGGAAATATATATGGAAATACAAACCCGTTGCGTTTGTTAAAATTGCATTCATCATATTCTTTATTTCGATCACTCTGCTTCTTTATTAATCGTATTTTACAAACCACTCCGTCGTCGCTGCCGTTGTCGTTGTGGGAACGTGTTCACTTTCAATTCATATGGGTTTTCTAGTAAAAGTAGGGTACCACAGTATTGTGTGTCGGGGTAACCATTCGATGATATTAACAAAGGTGTACCAGTACTTGATCGATAAAATATTTTATCGATTTGGCACGGGTAAGATGCTAAATTGTTCTCAGCTGGTGTTGAAAACAATATTCATGTTCATGTAGCCAAAAACTCTTTATATTTCGTTAATCAATCTTCCTTTATAATAACAGCTTTTGATTTAGACGTAAGGCAACGATTTCAAGGTGAGTGATTTTAGAATCACACGGAGTTTAGCATTTGAGAGTTACTTTACCAAAATAGCCCAATGTGGGATGAAATCGGAAGACTCATAACTCCAAACATTCTTAACCACAAATATATTTCCCGCACCACAGTTACGATGAGAGAACACCTCGGAAGGGTGAAACGCAAATATTTTCCTAGCAAGATTAGAGATGAGAACGTCAACAGCTGGAAGAAATGCCTTCAGACATTTGATGTGACGCTCTAACCCCGCTTAACGATGATAATGTCTTGTTTGCGTATAAACAGGTATTTTTAGGAAACATTATTAGTCGATTACTATTAGATTTAGTACACGTACTTCATTGCACCGATGGATGTTATTATTGCCTTCAATGAAATTCACAATTCAAACAGCCACCACTAGAAGATTCAGGAATTTTCGTCTACTTTTCTGTTAGCCATTTTAATATTTTTTCTCGAACACTTGGACACTTAAGACTACCCATCCGGTTTACATGATATGTGACCCAGATCATATTTCCCCTGAACAGGACACCAGCCCTTTGCAAGATACAAACCCGGCGATTCTAAGATGTGGTAGGTCCATTTCATTGATGCCAACAACTTGAATTAAGGGGAGATCCCAAGTCGAATTACATCCACCTCTCGACGAAAGGTAAATCCTCCCTCGTCACAGTTTGAGAAAATGCCACTAATCATTTAGTCCGATGCATTGACAACAACGATAACTCCCCTCCTTACACTCTAATGTTGTTGCCATCAATATTGATTGGTGGAAAGGAGTTGGTACTTTCATTCTTTTGACTACATTACTTCAGCGGAATAAACACTTGAGTTGTATTGACCTCACTGGGCCCCGAAATGAAAGAGAGGAGGAACATGAAATAGGTGAGATTTGAATTTCAACATGAAGGACAATATGTAAATGTGTAAAAACAGCAAACCCTACTCACGGGTACTCCTCCTCGATAAATCCCGCACGACCACTGAATTTCTCTTAATATTTCATCATCATCACCATCATCATCAATATGTGCACACTGATGTTTGGAGATCGCTGACACACAGGACCGGTTTTCACGCTTTCCATTGCATATAAACGACTTCCTTCCCGCAGGAGAGTTTCTGATTCACAGCCGAGTGCACTGGAGCAAAATGAAACGAGTTTAGCTGAAGAGCACAACGCAAAGGGCGTGTTCAGGAATCGAAACCACTAGCTTTCGATCGTTACAGCAAAACCTCTAGCCTCTGTGTCATCATTTTCTATTATTTCTGTTGATTTAGTTATTGTATAATTAAACGAGAAAAGTTTAATATATTTAGGAATCGAGTCGAGAGTGTAAACGATGTCCGCCATTATCACGATTGTGTCATCACTATGATGATGATGATGATGATGATGATGACGATACCTACGGTGGCGATGAAGATTGCTCTGTGATAATTTATGTTACCATTAAACATTGATATTAATATCAATGTTTTCTTACAATGAAAGCGGAAAGTGTTAATATAATTAGAATAGAGAAACGAAGGCTAAAACTATTGTGGGAATTAATCGTCACTTCCGTTGCGGTTGCCGCCATATCGTTACGAATTTTATTGTTTCTACTATCGTTACTTTCGACGTTGTTGTTGCTGCAACGCTAGTAGTAGTAGCCGTAGCAGCAGCAGCAGCAACAGCAGTAGCAGTAGCTGTAGTAGTAGTAGTAGTAGTATTAGTAGTAGTAGTAGTAGTAGTAGTAGTAGTAGTAGTAGTATCAGCAGTTGTTGTTGTTGTCTGATTCAGTACTCTTGCTATTAATATTAATATGTCTTACAATTAAAAGCGAGGATGTTAATATGATTATAATACAGAGTTACTAGAATCGGAATTGTGGGAATTAAGTGAGATTGAGTTATACATCATTTATTAACGTTTAATCAACTTCATTGTCTTAAATTCGTCTCTGCAAATGAGTTGCAACAGGCATCTTTCAGTTGGACCATCTGCTCCTACAATATCTCAGCTTCTACATTTACCGACGTTCATCTCACCAGAGAATTGCCAAATGCACATTCTGAAATAGTAATATGAAGATTCTCTCAATATGGCGGCGTGACACCTTATGGTGATTTACGACCTATGAAAGGTGTTTCAGAAATGTGGCGTGCACGCGCAAAGTATTAGTTGAGAGTAGAATGGTATGAATGTGGCGAAAGTGTAAACGATCCCCTATGTATGTATGTACGTATGTATGTATGTATGTATGTATGCATGTATGTATGTGTGTATGTATGTATGTATGCATGTATGTATGTGTGTATTTATATGTATGTATGTAAGTGTGTATGTATGTATTTAGATATGTATTTATCTAAGTATCTCTCTCTCTCTCTACACACATATATATATATATAATATATATATATATATAATATATATATATATATATATATATATATATATATATATATATATACATATATATATATTGATAGAAATGGCAAGGCAACAAAAGGAAGAGACCTCGATATTATATAAATAGAGGAATTTATCTTTAAATATACTATGTGACAATTATTCGGTAGCCATAATTAAACTCCGAGTTTCGGATGTCGGGGTGGAAAACCACGCCGGCTTCTCTTGTGTTATCGGGCCATCGGAAAAAATGCTATGAACATGTTTCTTGATCAACCTTGTTGTAATTTCCTTGAGCCCGCGGCCTGGACGTGTCTCTCTTACCAACATATTAACCATTCTAACCTAATTTCTGTATTGGATTCTATGCAAAACGATAAATCCTTTTCAGCATAATTCAGCGTATCTGTCCAATGGTTATGCCATTCCTATTCCAGTGTGAAAGCTCGCAGCTTCGTGGTTGCGAGATTCGGTTCACGACCTGTCAGTCGTGAGTTCAAATTCGAGCAGAGTGCGTTCTGTTTTTGACCTAAACACTTTATGTTGCCCCAGTGTAATCTGTTGGCAATATTGAGTTTTACCAATACTTCAAAGTACTATAATGGTCGTACTCTGCGTCACGCTGAATAACCCGGAGAAATACGTTAAGAATACACGTATGTGTGGAGGTCTCCGCTACTTGCACATAAATTTCACAAGCAGGCTGTTTTGTTTATCCGACGACTGGAAAACTTGTCCTCGTAAATGACAGTTTAAAAAACAATTTTAAAAAAGTGTTTACACTGTAACATGAACCGGAGAGTTTGTTTTTCTTTCCTTTCACCCCGGAACTTTAACATACAAAGTGTAATGAGGGACGGAAGTGTAAGCGGAATCCATTGCTTCGTTGCCCAAAGTAATTAGTTTCAAATTTCTTGCAAGTGTATATACCTTTATGGCCCAATGGTAAAAATTATTGCAAATTGACTAAAAATGTAATGGATAATGTTCTGCATCAACGTTTTTAGCTTCCGGCCTGGCGTAGAATTATGGTGCTTTCTGTGGTTTTATATTTCGATTTGCTGTTGTTGCTTAGACGTATGTCATCTTAGAATACACATCATGTAGAAATGTGTTTCAACACTGAACACTAGGACCTGTATTTGTCAGATTGCATTAAATAATGGCAGAAGAACAGCGAAATTAGAGAGGAGGGGTAAGTCGATGTTTTCGACTCCAGTGTATTTATCGACCGCCACCCATGACAAGATGAAAGGCAAAATAAGCCTCGGCAGAATAAGACTTTGAGAACGTAAAGATGGACGATACGCCTGTAAGCATTTCTGCCAGCTTACTAACGATTCTGTCAGGACGCCACCTTCGACAGATACTTTTTGTCGTTCCCGAAAATGGAAAAGTTTGATCTCAGTAGAGAATTTCAGCTCAGAACGGACGAAATGCAGCAAGGTATTTGCTCTGTTTCCTAACAATTCTCACAGGTTCCCCGCCTTCATTATGTTAAATAATAAATGCATTTGAAAAGGGTAAAGTGTCTCTAAAAGATTCACCAATTAGCATCTGTCGTAGTTCAATAATGTTAACAAGCATTACTCGTCGAGTTTAGAGCAAAGTGTTTATTGAGGGTTTTGAAAGGGGAAGCACAGTATACCTTATTGGCACTGGAGTTGGACTAGTGGTGATCAACTCGATGCAATTCTGCCTTTAAAGGACATATTTTATTATTCCAAGACATAAATCAGTTGTTTGCAGGAGATACGCTCAATTCTGCTGGGAATTTTCTTTGTGATCGAATACGACCAATAAACTCTTCTTGATTTCACTTTCTTTGTGGTTAATAAATTAATCTACTTCTCAAGTACTCGAGCTAAAACATATTTTCTTTTCTAAACTTAGCTCAAAGCTACAAGCATAAAAATATGACGGAGAGATACCTAGAATTTTTTATCTGCAAAGGACAAAAATAGCGATAAAATCTTGCTGAGGTTGACATTAATTTTTCTGGGGAGATCAAGAAGTAGCATTGGAACACTGGCTTGGGATAAACCAATTCCATACTTTACAGAACAGCTTCTCCTCCTTCGGACAAATCAGGGAAATCAATATTTTTGTATTTATTACGAAGAAAAGAAAAAGCGAAATCAATAGAGTCACTAGAAGACAACCACCTTCTATTTTAGCACAGGTCTTTTGAGTTTGGGGTTCAAATCAAATGGAGAACCAACTTTAGATATTTGTCCTTGCTGGGGTAACTTACGATAACGTCAGTAGTATTGACTTATATTCAAAGAATTGCACTTTGCAATCAAGTAGTCTGCAGTTCGAAGTCAGCGAAGCGTACTTGAGGTACACAAATGTCTTACAAGCTGTATTTTTTAGATGGAAACTATTGGCGGCTTGCACACTCACAAACAAATACATACATACATACAATATATATATGTATATATATATATATATATATATATATGTGTGTGTGTGTGTGTTTGTGTGTGTGTATGTGTTAAATAGAATGAGACAACAAAGCCAAGGCTGTTTGGAAATTTTCAGGACATTTATTAAGAGAAATTCGTCTTACAGCTGTTTCTGGGTTATTAGAGATATTATTTCATCAGAGACGCTGTGAGAGAGTTAAATAGAGTGCAATATTAGACTCCAGTATAAGGAGTTATTTTGGAAAAGAATGGAAATAAAAATTATAAAGGGAAATAAGGGAATAAAAGGAAAAATAAAAAGATGTATAAAATGCTATAGTTGCAGCTCCATTACCCAAGGAAGTGGTGTGTATAGAAGTTGTGGAAATGCTTCCTATCCGCGGTATGTAAATTCAGATGGCAGTTCATATTTTGTCATTAAAAAAATGGAAAGTGTTGAGACGTAGATTCCATGTGCTGCTGATTCTCCTCCTCCACCTCCTCCTCCTACTCCTCAGCATCATCGTCTTCTTTTCTTCTTCATATTTTTTCTTTATATTCTTTCTTTATTCATTCACCATTTCCAGCTTCATTCATTATCTTCTTCGTTAATCTCTTCACAGAATCTCTTTCCAAACATCCACCATCAACATCATCCACCTGCTCCTTCTGCTCCCACTCTCCACCTCCTCCTCCTCCACTCCTTCTCACATTTTCATTCATCTTCATCCCCTCCCTCTTCTTCTTCCTTCTCCTCCACCCCGCACCACCAACACCATCATCATCATCGTCTTCTTCTCCCTCCTCCACCTCCTCATATTCTCCATCTTTATACTCTTTCTCAGCCTCCCCTTCTACGTCATTTCTCCCACTCCTCCTCCTCTTCCTTTTTTTATTCTTCTCCTTCCCTTCAACAATTTTCTCATCCTTCTCTTCTCGTTATGGAATATTTCCTTTTGGATGGAGAACAGTAGAAACAATTCCTCAGATACTTATCTCTATATAAGATAACAATTGATTGATTTTGTTTTCAATTATCAAAAATGAAAGATATTGTGAATAAATATCAACTAAACAACGTCCATTGAATGAGACGGATTCTCTTTTCTTTACTTTTTTTCTCTTTCTGTGTCTTAATGTTAACACGAATATTTATTTATTACGACTATTTAAATCTTTGAGCAGACGACACCAACAAGCTGTATTTACCGGTTCAGACTGATCTTATACATACACACACAAACGCATACGTGTGTGTATGTGTGTATCCTTATGTGCATGTGCGTGTATGTATATTGATATGTGTATAAATGCAAATATATGTATATACATAAACACATATGTGTATACTAAGACTTGTATGTATGTATGTATGTATGTATGTATATATATATATATATATATATATATATGTGTGTGTGTGTGTGTGTGTGTGTGTGTACAGTGCATTGTTCCCATACAAACAGACACCAGGATACAAGACAGCCATTAAATATTATCTATATAGTAATATAAACTCCGCAAATATTGTTTTTCTACAAACAATATACATATGTAGATACATATATACATTTATCTTATAAGTATATATGTACTATGAGCATAAGTATCTAGGTATGTATGTGTATATATATATATACATACATATATATATATATATATATATTATATATATATATATACTGTATCTATGTTTACCTATACATACATATATATATATGTGTGTGTGTGTGTGTATGTGTGAGTGTGAATGTGTGTGTATGCATCTATTAATGTATGTATGCATGTATGTATACACATCATATCTCAGTTTTATCAAAATGGTGATAGATATATTTTCCTCTCCGTTGATATGATTGAAGGGGATATGTCGTGCGATATATAATGTGTCAACGTATGCATACACTCTCACATTCCTACAAACAAGCACGCATAGCTACACACACAAACACACTTGAAAACAAAGGGACACAGATGGACGCACAGAACTACATAGAAACACACAAACCGACAAAAATATTCACACACTTCAAAATACTAAAACCTGAACAGTGACAGAGTCTAGCGTAAAATATGACTCGACACTTTCGCACGTTTAACATTAGACACAGAAATACACATATTTATGGATATATATATATATATATATACACACATATATATATATATGTATATATTTATATATATATGTGTATGTATGTATGTATACATATATATATATGTGTGTTTGTGTATTTATATGTATATATGTATATATGTATGTATGTATATATGTATATATGCATATATATATATGTATATATATATATGTGTATATATATATGTATATATGTATATATGTATATATATATAATATATATATGTATATATATATATATGTGTGTATATATATATATATAAATATATATATCTGTATATATGTATTTATACATATATATGTACAAATGCGTGTCTGTGCATGTGCATTCGTGTATGTGTATTTGTGTGCGAATAATTACTATTCTGCTTCAGGGTTTTCGAGTCTAGATACATAAACGTGTTAGGTACGCGGTCGGTAATGTCTTCCCGCCATTTTGATGCTAGAAGGTCAACTGGGTAAGATACAGAGACGTTGTTTACACAGCTAAATGTCAATAGAGATTCACTTTTATTTCTTCGACCGCCATTTTATCTCAGCCTATTCAATTTCTCTATTAGCTTTTCTAGGTATTTTTACTTCTTTTTACGTACATAAATGTATATATGTAGTTAGGTAGTTAGGTAGGTAGGTATGCATATACGTATTTGTGTATGTATCTATGTATCTATGTATTTATGTATTTATAATATATATATATATATAGATTTATGCATACGTATGTATATCTACAATGTATATATATGTACGTATGAGCTTGTGTATATTTACAATATGTATGTATGTATACATACATACATATATATATATATATACACACACACTTACACATATATATATATACACACACACACACACACACACACATATATATATATATATATATATATATATATATATATATATATATACATATAATTATATATAAACATCTTCACATTCATGCCTACATACACACATACACGCATGCATATACGCATATATAAATATGTAATTAGGATACTGTTTAATGGTGCACGCATCAGTCGTTGTATTGCAGCATGGTTCAACACAAGCAGTGTGCGCTTATATGCACACACACACACATATGTATATACAAATATATAAATATATACATACATAAGTATATGTTTGGACACGCCTTTATGCGTAAAGATATGTAAAATATGTGTTTGCGTTTGTGCGTGCGCGGGCCCGTCTATGTATGTGTGATTGTGCACACGTGTATCTGTGTGTATACCTGTGCGTGTAGTATTCGTCATTAGATATATGTATATCTATGCATAAGTCAGTGCTGCTACCTGTTCATGTTGCAACGTCACCTAAGTAAGAAAATCTGTTCGAAAGAAACAAAGTGAAGTTTAGCTCTAGTTCAGAAATGGATTAATCCTAATCCCACTCCTCGAGCTGAATGTTCCAACCGCAGGGGAAGGCATGGAGTCCAAGATAAAACAATCGTAATAACGATGGAGTAGGTGATCGGCTGAGCGGATATACCTACTGATCAGCAGTGTTTCCCGCTAAAACGTGTGCCGTTGCAGGTGTATCTCATGTCAGGTAGCGTCATCTGGCAATCCTAGTCCGGAAAGTATTTTGCACTGAAAGGAAATTAATCAGTGGTAATGGATATATACTTATATCTCTAAACGTAAGAAATGAAAATCTTATGTGTACATACATACACGCATACACAATGTATACATACATACTTACATATGTATACATT
>NC_043015.1:36711832-36744332 GCF_006345805.1 Octopus sinensis
TAAACGGGATGTCCCATTGCATAATTTAGGAGGATCTAAATTTGTTAGAAGCATTATTGGGACTCCTACATTCAGAAAACGTTTATGCGGAGGAGTTCCAGGACTCTCAAGAGAATTAAGGAACTCTGTTGGGTAATGGACAGCTTGGTTTTCATCAAGTATAATCAACTGATTTGTACTTCTTAATGACTGTTGGCATGTTATTCATTAATTCATGGTTAATTATTGCTACTGTCTCATTTTTTGGAGTAGGAATTGCCCTTTCACATAAACATTTATGTGGAATACAATTATTACTTATGTCTGGAAATACCCTGTTCTTCAACTCAGCTGGGGAATTCACCATGATAGCAATATGAGCCAATCTGATATCACCGTTCTCATCAAATGGTACTTTCCCATTTCCTAATTGGAGGAGACAAGTTCAAAACTGTTTCACACATTGGACCCCATATAATAAAGCTCGCACATTAGTATTGAAGGAGAATTTGTGGAACGACGCAGGCACGAATTCACACACACACACACACACACACATACACACACACACACACACACACACATACAGAGATACATATACATACAGTATAGAACATCAGATGAAATGGACGGCTGTGTGTGTGTGTATGTGTATGCGTGTGTGAGTGTGAGAGAGAGCGAGTGAAGAGGTTTGTTGTCATGTATAAGCACAAACATAAATAAACAGGTATACATCTTCTGGCTGTGTGCCAAAAAGATGTATGCTTATGTATTTATGTATGTACGTATACATGACAACACTCACTCGCACGCATACACATATATAAATGTATGCAAACGTACATGCAAAAATACATGTGTGCGGTGTGGCTGACAACAAATGCATAGAACTGAACACGGCGTACAGAAGAATATAGATAAAAAGTTTTTTCTGAAATTAACGAAGTGTGCGAGTTTAAGCAAAATAATGCCCATATTTTTTGGACGCCTCATGTTGGATTGTAAAATTTTAATGTGACGTTTGTGTAATAAGGAAATCAAACATGGAGTGTGCGTGCGTGTGTGTGTGTGAAAGAGAGAGAGAGAGAGAGAGAGAGAGAGAGAGAGAGAGATAGAGAGACCTTTGCAAAGAATGAATGAGTAAATATGAATGAATAAATATGGAATGAAAAAATCGTAGAAATATAAGCACGTTGAACCGAATATTTAAATTTGTGAACTCAGTAAAGATTTCTTTCAGTAATTTATCGTAGTTGTTTACAAATAGCGAATGAAAACTTAAAATGAAAACATAGAAATGAAAACATTAAAAGAGAGTGAGAGGCCATTTTTACGTCAATACCGGAAGTTGACATTGAGAAGACTTTTTAAAGAAGTAAATCACAAATATCAAGCAATGTTTATTTATCTTTAATAAAATAATCACATGAAGAGCCTAACATGTGTCGGAGGTCAAATTATTCATGCATCACGAGTATGGAAGCAATTGGTGATGCCGTTTTCGCGTGAAAAGCGAATACACACATATCTCTATTTGATATATATGTGTGTATATAATTATATATATGCGTGTGTGTCTATATGTATATGTTTATATATACATGTATATATATATAGATATAATATATGTATATATATGTATAATATCAATATGTGTATATCATATATATATATATATATATATATATATATATTATATATATATATATATACATATATATATATAAATGCAATAATATAATACATGTATATAAGTATATCTATTTATATAGAGATACACATATACATATATGTGCGCATATATATTATATATATATTATATATATATATATATATATATATATATATATATTTTAATTTGCAGTCTTATTGTTACGTCTTGTTTGTGTTCGTACTATTGTGCCCCGCTGCTTGAAATTTATTTAATTCTCTCCAGGAGGGCCTATTGGATTAGTGTTCTGTATGCCTTCGAAACATGCCGACTCCTCTAGCGACAGCTGATGACGGGGGGTTTGTCTTGTGTACAGTCTGTATTTGGTTTTCGTTTTCCGTTTTCTTGTTTGTGTGTTTTTTGGACTTTTTCTGTTTCTACGTCTTATTGTGATGTCCTGTACTCCGTATAATTATTTATATATGCATGTATATACAGTCGATGTAGTAGTACATATTGTTGATGTATGCAATATTTTTATTTATCTTCCATAATATATATATATATATTATTGCATACACATACCCTGTATCTATAAAATACAACTTCACATGAACGGAATTATAACAGAAAGAATGGTGGCCATTAGGATGTAATAAATAAATGTCGTAAACAAGCTCATCCACATGCGGCGTAAGGTATATTTCATTTCTGGTGATGTTGTGCCTGACATATATATATCACATTTCCACGTTGTTGCCGTTTGCATTGATCGAACGAGAGTCAGGCAAGCCAAACACACTAGATTAAAATCGGCCTTTAACGAGAGCCGCATTTCCTGCCGTATGCAGGTGCAGATTTTACTAAAGAGCCGACATGTTAGATGAATACAAAGATGGAAGGCAGGAAAGACGGAAGGAAACTAGGAAGAAAAAGAAGCAAGAAAGATCTCCACATAACATTTGTGTGTTGTACGTAATGCAATTACGAGGAGCACAAATGGAATGTTATCTTTCAAATTAGTTTTCGCCATTTTTCTTATACATTCACTTCTTCTTCAACTTCTTCTTCTTCTTCTTCTTCTTCTCTTCTTCTTCTCTTCTTCTTCTTCTTCTTCTTCTTCTTCTTATTCTTCTTCTTCTTCTTCTTCTTCTTCTCTTCTTCTTCTTCTCGTCGTCGTCTTCTTCTTCTTATTATTATTATTATTTTCCTTCTTCTTCTCTTCTTTTTCTTCTTCTTCTTCTTCTTCTTCTTCACCTTCTTCTTCTACTACTTCTTCACTGATGTTGATGTTGGATTGTGTGTGTGTTTATGTTTTGGTTAGGTTTGTTTCCATGCGCTGTGGGTTGGCTTGGGCAGTGTGGAAATGATGTATTAGGTTTGAATAGGATTGAAAGAAGGAAAGAAGGATAGAATGAAAGAAAGAAAGAAAGAAAGAAAGGAGGAAAAAGAAGGAAAGGCAGGATATGAGGATGTTCTTATAATTTTAGACTGAGAAAGAAACCAAGTGAGAGAGATACGTTTGATACACGTGTGCGTCCGAGCGTGTGTTTTTGTATAGAAACACACACATAAATTATTGTTTGTATAAACGTATTAAAAGTATATATATATATGCGTGTATATGTGTGTGCACATATGCACGTAACTGTGTGTGTATATATGCATGTATGTGTGTGTAAAGACTCATTGTTCAGTGATTATAGCGTCGGGCTCTCAATCGTGAGGTAGTGAGTTCGATTTCCGGATCGGACTGTGTGTTGTGTTCTTGAAGAAAACGTTTTACTTCACGTTGCTCCAGTTCAGCCAGGTGTAGAAATGAGATACCACATCACTGCACCAGACTCTGCTTTTCTTTGGATAACATCAGTGGTGTGAAGACGGGAGGCTGGTATGCATAGGCGACTGCTAGTCTTCTACGTTTAGCCCTGCCCCGACTGGTACCTCGGAGGGCAACTTCCTAGGTGCAATCCTATGGCCATTTATGACTGAAGTGGGTCTTTACACTTTGAATATACATATATATATAAACACAAAAAAATATGCGAATTTATACAAATATATGTGTATGTAAACACATGCATATATATATATATATATATATATATATATATATTTAGCACGAAGCTTAAACGATGCAGTGAACGACTTGTTCAGATATTCAGAAATGAGAACTAAAGTCTATTTTCAACCGTTAGGACGCACCAAAATCATAGAAAATAACAGTATGCGAGGAAACGGACAAAGAATTGAAAAGCATAAGTATAAAGATTATGCTGTTCAGATGCTCATATACCATGGTATCGGGTTTTCACCCGTGAGCCTTAACCCTCATCTGTATGAGCGACTTGGCAAAAAAGTTCCAAATCCTCCGATGTTATAAATCCATTAGCGCTCCGGTCGGTTTGCGCCAAAAACCAGTAACATATGGTGCAAAGGATTTATGAGCAAAAAAACATTGAATGCTTTTTCAGTTATATATATATATTATATATATATATATATATTATATATATTATATATATATGTGTGTGTGTGTGTGTGGTGTATACATACACTCAGAGACACACTCAAGCAGAATCATATAAGCATACACAAACCCGCACGTTCATATATACTTCTACACGTATCAGTGAAAATTCGTGGTGCCTTAAGTGACCGGGTTCCGAGCCTGAGAAGTGCATTCTTTCCTAGTTCAAGGTTGATCTTGATCCAGTTTACATTGCAATAAATTCGTACCAACTGATGGCTGGATCAGTTCTTTTTTATGTAGCTTTCCCATCGGACAAAAATCTTTTTGTACCTAAATATGTGTACCTAAATATTTAGCAAAATCTTTGGTCCAAGTACCACGTAATACTCGCTTGTGAGTGACGACTAGCATATAATTCCACGAAGCTAATTTACGTAGATACCGAAATTTGGCTATAACACCGAACGTAGTACCAGAGGGTTACAAAGCAAACCCTTAACACATACAGCCATTCTCCCATTTTTTTGTACGTAGGTACGAGGGGATGCTGGGATGTTCCTGTCTTTAAGGGCATCGCAAAATACCTTGTTGGAGACACAATCTACCGACTTCTCTTGAACTCCACAGCATTGCTTCACAGAGTAGTTATTCCAAATTCGGGAGGGTTAGTCGTTGATATCAACCCCAGTACTTGACGTGTTCTTTATTTTACCGACCCTCGAAATATATACGGCAAAGTAGACGTCAGCGAGATTTGAACTCTGAAGTAAAGAACCGGCAGAAATGTTGCTAAGTATTTCGTTCGACTTTAACAATTCTGCAAGCTCACTTCACTTATCCATCCATAAAATAATAAAAGTAAGTTTGTAAACAACAGAATGAGATTGAAAGAACATCGAACAAATTCAATTGATAGGTATTGATTTGTTTATTCCCAGGCTACTGTTCTACCAGTTACATCATCACATTGAGATTGTATTCGATCAGAGAATTTATTGAAGAGACATGGGGAATGAAAATCGATTTAAAATTGGTTTTACAAATGCATATTATCTTACATAATATGTATTAAAATGTTTGCTTTTAATTTCTAATTTTTGTGATTATTGAACTTAGATTGATCTTTCAATATGTGCATCGATCTTTTAAAGAGATAATTTCACTAGACATATAAAGCGGAATATGTGAAGAAGAGATTAATGATAACATGTGTTATGAAAGTCCATAGGATCTTTCAATCTTCTCTTCTTTGTTGTAGTAAGTGATAGAGTATGGCAACCTCAGTCAATATTCGCTTTTCATGTTAACGCTTTCATATCTGCATTTACCAATATCCATATTTTTTTGGTGGCTACGAGTGATCAGAATAAAACCTGTGTGTAAAGAGTTTGAAATCATAAAATCAGTAAAGTTGGCAAATTTTCCGAAAAAAAAAGGATGTAGATGTTTGTATACAAATGCATAATACATATGAGTCTATCTACCTATCCATCTATCTATCTGTCTGTCTGGTCTGTCTGTCTGTCTGTCTGTCTGTCTGTCTATCTATCTATATATCTACATATATATATATATATATATATATATATATATATATATATATATACGTATGTATATATATATATATGTGTGTGTGTTTCTTTATTTATTCTTTATTTGTATACGGTGTGTTCTATGTTTGTTTTAAGTTTACCATTCATAAAAATAATAAACGATCTCGAAATACGCTTAAGCAAACAATAATTATATTTTTACCACAAACAATACGAACAGTGAATTCGAAGCTTCACTGTGGATGGCTTCCGTATAGTTTCACAGTGTGAAGAAAGACCCACATGCCAGGAAGTGGGAGAGCCTAATGTTTTATGATTAATAGAGCTTTAGAAATCGTCCTGTTTGCCAATTTCCCTTTCGCAATAAAATTAGTAAATCACGTTCATACTTATGAATTTTTCATGGGTTTAATCCCCTTGTTGTTACCATTAAAAATTTCAGCAACTATCGTAGATTATAAGTGTGGTGTGTTTTATTATTATCGGTAATATATTCTCAAGTCGATCGTGCGAGGCTTTTGGCAGTGTCTATGCATATATTTCTTGTATGTATTTAATTATTGCAACGATTCTTTTACAACCTATGAGTCCTTAAGTGATGACTGCACTTTCTATGTATGGTTCCCTGTCTTTGATTGAATTCATATCATTTATTAGGACTTGATTTATGTGTAGGTGTCTCTGCCGAGTGCAGCGTTGGCGATAGAAAATATAAATAAAGAAGTGCATTATAAGCCGTTGTATTTCTGAGATCATTTCATTCCACTACTTTCTAAAAATCCTATGATGCTGAATTGACTGCGATCTCTTAAAAACCGGTCAGTCAACTAGATGTACCCTTATTGGGTCAATTACGTAATTAAGTGTTAAGTAGATGTTCTGTCTTGAAACATTGAACATTGCTAATAAAATGGGAAAGGCATTGATAGTATATAGATATCGAAATCCTCCATACGAAATATAGAACAAAACTACAGTACAAATAAGGGCGAATTTATAACATAAAATTTCCTAGTCATTCCACTCATGCACTCTTAAACCGAATCATCTAACACCTTAAATAATTACCGTCGGGTATGATAAAGGAGGTTATAAAACAACACTTATTTGCCAATAAATTTATCTGTCAAAAGCTTTATTTCAAACCCAAATGTTTAACGGTTATCACCGTGCATAGAATGCATACAAGAGTCGTTAAGTGATCTGGGATGTCATTAGATTAATGGGCCGCTTTAAGAAGTTATTTAATATCTTCACTTTGGGTGTTATACATATGTGGTGAGAAAAGGAAGGGATTTATGGAGGACGGAACTACACTGTATACGTGTTTTGACAACACACATACATGGTTCAGTGAGTGAAATTCATGAGCCTATATGTATATAAATATACATGCATACATACATACATACGTGTGTGTATATATACATATATATATATATGTATATATATATGCATGAATATATGTAAAGTTATATAATTGTGAAAACTAATGTTTGCATTATATCTAATAAAGAGAAGCACTGGAAACTGCAAACACACATGTATACATAAACACAGATGTATACATAAACACGTCCACATTGAATGTGGTGAGGGAGACTAATGCAATGGAATTATAACAACTAGAAAGTCTAATGCAATAAGAAAATAACAAACATCGACTGATTCCACGAAGCTAGAAGAAAATGTCATAGAATTTCTAGCAACGCAAAGACTTGGACATTTTGCGACAGTAAGTGCCGATTAAATAACACAGTCTACGAGAATCAATGGATCTTTCAAAAGGTTTGAATATTAGGAGCGCCCAAAAGACATAGTATCATCACCAGTATAGAGATGGCTCTCACCACTTAAAGAACGGATACCAACGGTCTTTAGTCGTCGGCATGCGTTCCTACAATGGTTAAGAGACCTGTAAACTCATCGAACCAAATATGTGTGTGTATGTATATATATATATATATATGGGTTTGTGTGTGTATGTGTGTGTCTGTGTGTCTGTGTGTATCTATGTAAGTGTGTATGTATGCATATATGTGCAACTCGTAAACACCAGTCGTCTTTTTTCTCTTTCCCTGTTGCCCGCTCTGGGATCTTTCTTTCCTCTCTCTTCCTTCTTTATGTTTCCGACGAAGAGCTCCGCTCGAAACGTCATACCTCCCTGCTTCCTTTTCCTGAGCGCCTATTAATGATAATACTGTAATTGTTCCATTGTTGTTGTTTTTTTGTTTCCCGTTTGGATTAAAAATATATATATATATACATTTGTTTATAAATTTATATATAAAGACAGTTTGTTTATAATTATTTTCAATTATTAAGTAATGGAAGACAACCCACCGAATTTTCATTAAAAGTAAGATTTTATATACCCTTGCGACTCCCTCCCTTGCCTTCATGCTTTCCCCTTTTCTTTCTCTCACCCCCTCAGTTCCATTCTAGCCTTTCTATTTACTGCTCTTCTCACTCTCTCTCACTCCCTCTTGTATTTTACTTTGATAAATCACAAGCAATAAACTATTTTACAGAAAACCGAATGAATTGCAAAGATCCCATCCTTCTTCGGATATATAAAACCTCGTCGAGAAGATGAGTCAGTGAATTTCTCCTCGGAGGTTCATACTCTATGTCTAATACATAGTGAGTTGCGTTTCTTCTCTCATTTACAATCTGGAAAATACACTCCATATATTTATACATGTTTGTTTATTGCTATGTATGTATATTTTTATGTATGTATACATATATATGTGAATATATATATATATATATATATATATATATACATAGTCATTGGACTGTAACTATACTGGGACACCAACCTCAAGGATTTAGACGAACAAATCCTACTCAGCATTTATGTCTTTAAGCCTGGTATTTATTTTATCGGTATCTTTGACGAAACTCCTCAGTTACGGAGGAGAGAAACAAACCAACAACGGTTGCCCAGCTGGAGGTTTTGAGGCAAACACGTAGACAAAGTTACACACCCAAAACACACACAGACACAAACACATACACGCACACAACTAAATATATATGCGTGTGTGCGTGTTTGCGAGTGTGTGTATGTATGTGTGTATGTATTTCCGTTATCCTCTCCCAAATTCGCTCAGAGGGTTTTGGTCGTTCTGATGCCATAGAACATCCTCCTTTAATGTATCACTGAACGCGGAATCATGTGGTTAGGAATGGAACTCCTTACCACATTGCCACATGTTTCCAATGTTAAAACATTACACATATTCATAAGCATAAAGAAAAACTAAAAGAATCAAGCACTCATAATTCCAACAAACGCCTGATACATTTATAATAGGCTTAAATGATTAATCTGACGGATCTTAAACAGAAATTGCGTGAGTATATTCGGAGATATGATATTTAGCTGCTGTGAACGATTTATTCATTATCATACACTATTCAAAAAACATCACATTTTGTTTTCTTGGCTTTCTAAGCGTTTGGTTTATAGAATTTAATTAATTCAGAATAGAAACTAATTATTTTCCAATGCACTAAGGTAATTACCAGCATAGTAAAATAATAATAAATCAGATAATTAATCAAATGATTAATTACTTAAGCATGTTTTATTAATCTATACATGAGAGTAATGGAGTGTAATCGCAGTTATAGAATTTCTTTACGAGAGGTAAATACCGCTAAATATCGGATGGATTCAAATGCGGTGTTCCTACGTAATAGGTGCATCTCCTGGAATTTGGATTGAATTTCAAAACTAAATAGATTTTATTCATATTTAAAGAAAAAAAAACAATGAATGATATGAGTATGCCTACAAACAGCATTAACATAAGATGTAAATACCATGCAGCCGTTATAAGCGGTATCATATGGACTATTTAGTATAGCAATAATGAGGTTCAAGAATATAATTATGGGATTAAATTATGTTAGAATAGAATAGTGTGTCTTGATGTGATTGTGATCATGATTTCATTAGCTACATTTCGAAATTTAAGGTTAGATTATATATTACATCTATGGTACTTAAATCGTTAGTATCATCGATGGTACTTAAAATACCTTCGTATCTTAAAAATTCAAGCTTCTGTTTTTATTTAACAAAAATTGTATGTGAATCTGGTGGCGGAGGAGTGTGAAGCAATCGAGCGCTACTACACAAAGAAAATTGACTTGGTGAGACAGATGAGCTACTAGGAGATACTAAAAGAACAAAATCTCTATTCTCAGGAGACGTATGAGAGATATGCAGTGATATACATATCGAAGATCCTGGAAGTTCTAGCACCCAACTTTGGAATTGGAAGTTATACAAACCACCGAATCTGTCCCTTCCCGTTCTCGTAAATCTCTCCTTATATCAGCAGCTCTCCTCCTCCGTTGCACCTTCTCATTCACTACGTATTTTTTCCCCATCTCTTATAGTTTTCAAAAGCGTCGACGATCCGTATCTGCTTAACGACATGCCCGACCAACGAAGCCTCCTTTCATAATACTAACCTATATTACCTACTCTCCTCCACTTCTGACAATCGATCTCCCGATTACACATCTCAGCCTCCCGGCCTTGTATTTCTTATCACTTCTTGATCACTCTCCCACTATAAGCCGCCTGCATCCCCCCTCCCCTGCCCATCACTCCTCACTACCTCTTCTCTTATCTAATCTTTAAATCTCGCGCACCACGACGTGAACTGCTATTTACCAATCTTCCCTCTTGAAGAAAGAACCCTGTGTTACGGCTCATCACATCTATCTGCTGGTTACATATTCATGTTTTTTTTGCCCGTTGAATCTGTTAATTAGGAACATTGCAACTACTAAGTAATCCCGAGTTACCAGAAACAGCTGTGGAGTAAAAAAATATTCAATCTTTCCTTAGGTTTTCTATTTTCATACACTACGTAAAAGTAAAGTTCATTGGATATATACAAATGTCTATATGCTTGTACATATAGGTTCTTCCTGTGATTATATTTAGTTCTTACATTTATATATATATATATATAATATATATATATATTATATATATATATATATATATATATTATATATATATATTATATATATATATCCCTATACATGTGTGTCTGTGAGTGCATGCGTGTGTAATTTGTGTATGAGTGTGTGTGTTTTGGCCTTTATCATTAAATAAATAGATAAATGCACATATATACATATTCATATACATATAAATATATGAACACCTGATACACACACACACATATATCTATATATAAAAATGTGTGTGCATATATATATATATATATAATATATATATTATATATATGTACACATGCATGTACACATCACTTTTTCTCTCCCTCTCAATATATATTCGGCATGTTGATAAATCTCTGTTAAATCTTGTACTCATTGCGTATATATGCCAAGATATGGCATGGACGATTTTACGCCATTACGAATGTCACAAAGTTTTGAACCACTTAATGGTCACATGTTACCTAATGTTCTTTAATTAAATATTTTGTAACGATATATTATTTTAAACAAAGGTGTTAAATTCCACGAAAATGATGCCAGATATCTGCTGGTTTCCAGACACTTAATAACACCATGTTTCCACTTAGATGCTTCCATATATCTCAGTCACTCCGGCAACTAGTGATGGATCGTAAAGTCATGCAATGTCATTGTTAGTTACTAGTAAATGTCAGATATCATCTAGATATAGTCGTCTTTAGGAAGGCATTGGATATTTCAATCATTAAATATGTATTAAAAGTGATGCAATGTTAATAACGGACAAGAGAAACAGATTGAGTGTAGCAGAAATGGTAATCAATATGAAGACAGCATTTGTGGATTTTAGTTGTGTCAAGGAATTAAAATCCTCCAATCAGAAGGAATTTGCTTGTAAAATTGGTAATTGTCTCCTATTTTTCTTATTGGATTATCTGCACTTATCTACACTCTCTCCTTCAGTGTGTGTGCATGTGTGTGTATGTGTCTATATATATATAATATATATATATATTATATATATATATATATATATATATATATATATATATATATAATATATATATATATATATATATATATAATATATATATATATATATATATTATATTATATTATTATATACATAAATATATATAAGAATATATATATATATATATACATAAATATATATATATATATATATATATAATATTACATAAATATATATATATATATATATATCATATATATACATATTATATATATATATTATATATATAATATTTACACACACACACACATATATATATATATAATATCTATATTATATATATATATATATATATATATATATATATATATTTGCATATATATTTTCACACACATACACAGACACGCACACACATTCATTCATATATAAATATTGATATCGGTTATCGTTTTTATCAATTTTGTCGGTCATTAAGGACTGGAACCCTCCTGGCACAGCGCCTTGAAGAATTTCTAGTCTAACGAACCAACTCCAGTGCTTCGCTTTTCAGTCTGCTATTTTATTCTAAAGTTCTCTTTTATGGAACACCTAAGTTATGTGCATGTAAAAACACCAGCACAAGTTATCAAGCGATGCTGAGGAACTAACACACACACACAGACACACACACAAACATACACACGAAACAATGGGTCATTGACCCAATCTCTGAATTCAGCCTTACATCACAAATATCTCTTGCCTTTAATCGTTATCTTAGAATTTAAACCGATTAGCACACACCCACTCATACGTACACACACGCACATAAGTATACATATATATGCACATAAGCGTATATATATATATATATATATATATATATATATATTAAATGTACATACATACAGACATGCATACATCTGTCATGATGTTTTATTTTTGAAGTAAATAAATTTTCTTATCTATCTCTCTATCTCTCTATTTCTCTCTCTCTCTCTCTCTATCTATCTATCTATCTATCTATCTATCTATCTATCTATCTATCTATCTGTCTATCTATCTATCTGTCTGTCTGTATGTATGTCTGTCTATATATCTATATCTATCTATCTGTGTGTCAATATTTCTATTATTCTTCAATAAAAACATTTTCAGTGGCTTTAACTTTCGGCCTGCTTAGCCTTCATTCTGTCTGAAGTTAAATTTTTCCAGTGTAGGCTGAGATCTGTTCTTCCCTTCAAGTCGCAGCGGTTGAAAGAACTTTAGTGAGAATTTCATTACCTGAAGACTGACTTGCGAGAAAACAAACCTAATTCCAGAGATTAAAATACTGGACTAGCCTCTCAGATTTAAACTTCACAAATGTCTCATGAATATCAAACAGCCTACTTACAAGTTGTTCTGGGCGAATATGACCTTAAGATGCCACCCGTAAATATACGCACATGATTATAAAGTTCTACATGCATGAAATAAATTTTAAACAATAGTACGTGCTCAAATTCAATCGATTTTTCCATCACCCGTTACAACACAGCCTACTAAACAACATTCAATAATACTCAGCTTCATCTGAGACTACATAAAGCCAGAATAAAATCAAATATATTGCAGACCGATATTGGCTTTGCTGACGGAAACTTCAAAGTCACTGCCAATGCTTTTCCTGTTAAAAAATAATTACTTTGCACTACTCCAAATGTATTGAGTTTTACTTGTTAGTTTGAAATCGATTTTGTTGCATCATAAATACAAACATCAGTTTCTATCAGTCTAGCCAGCCAATTATTAAGTGGTCAAGAAAGTTCTTGCGGAATTTTTAATTTTGGTTTTAAATTATGTATTTTCAAATTAATTTTCATTTAATTACTTTGACTTTATATATCATTTTAAAGCTCGTTTTCCGATCTATCTAATTGTGTTACACTTCGGCCAATTTTTCCGGAACGTTCAATACAGCATGGGCAAAAAAACAAATTCGCACAATTTTCTTATTCTAGTTCAAGCTAGACCGGAAAGCTACTGAAACAGCTCGCAATATCAACGATGCGTTTGGCCCAGGAGCCACTAATAAACGTAGAGTACAATGGTGGTTCACGAAATTTGGTAGCGGTGATGGGTGTTGAAGATGATAAGCGTAGTGGTAGGCCATCGGATGTTGACAACGATAGAAAAGGACCAATTCTTCTCCACAAAACGCTCGGCCGCACGTCGCACAACTGACCCTGCAGAAGTTGAACGAATTGGGCTACGGAGCTACGCCTCATCCGCCATACTCACCAGCCTTCTCACAAACCGACTACCAATTTCTGAAGCATCTCGATAACTTCCTGCTTGAGAAATGCTTAAAAAAACCAAAACGATGCCAAACACACTTTCAATGACTTCATCGTCACCAGAACGCATGATTTTTACGCTACTGGCATAAATAAACTTGTTTCACGTTGGCAAAAGTGTGTTGATTCTGATCGTGTTCATTTCGATTCATAAATTTGTTTGAGCCGAGAGATGTGCATCTGAATTTGCAGGTTAAAAACCGCAAGAACTTTCTGATAACATAATATTTATCTCTTCATATCAGTGCATGTATGTCCGTGAATACATACATACATGCATACATACAAGTATACATATAGAGAAATATACGTATATATGAGTATCTACATATATGAGGGTGTGCTGAAAAGTTATTGGCTTTGGGTAGAATAAAATACAGAATGATCAGTTATGATCTTTTCCAATATACTCCCTTATCAGATTCATTGTTGTGGTACTTTAGTTTTCTAAGCCCTGTAAAGGAACTCGGAAGTTTGAGACAACAACGAGACCTTTTGCGCCTCCCTTACAACCAACACTCCTCGTATATGTGTGTGTATGTGTGTGCATGTGCGTGTGTGTTTGTGTGTGCGTGTGTGTATATATATATTGCTATCCAAATCTCTCCAATTTCTATTCTCCAATTTCTCTCTACATAATTACTTTAATAGAACTGATACGACGGGTCATGTGATCAGCTTCGGTGCGATTCGAACGTGATGTACACCAAGCACAACATAGGCTTAGAAAATATATTTTACTCGGTATTTTGTTTCGTAACACCGATCGTGGCTCCACCAAATATTCTGCAACTTCCTTATTATAGTTATGTTTGGCTCTCATCAATCTAAAACACTCATCTTTTTAGAATATCTAACAGAACAAGCATAATTTAAGACGAAACTTACAACGCCATAAGCACGCAAATGTCGGTTCGATATGGGATGATGAAGAACTGTGATGCAAAGGAAAAGATTTGTCTGACGATACCATAAATCTTATTTATACATTTGAATATCTCAGACAAAGAAAACATGAAATGATTCTGCCAGACGAACTTACTATTAATAGCGCAGTATTGACTGGTACCGTCTAAAATGAATTGTTAATAGCGGCAATGAATGGTCTGGAATCAAATGAGAATTTCACTGAAGAATACTAAGGAAGTTTCAGAGACGTGCAGAATCTGTAGACAGAGTTGCCAAATTTTAATAATCTATTTAACAAATTTGCTAAATATGGCGCTTTTTTTAGAATTATGTAAAAAAACAAAAACAAATAAAGTCGTTGTGCTACATCTTTACAAATATATATATACACATATTGTTTTTTGTCCAACCACTAAATTTGATGGGCAAATAACCGAGATGATATAATTTTCCTTGTAGGATACCCGGCAACCAATTTTGTTCTGTTGCAGAGTTCCCGGCAACCAATTTTGTTTGGAGGGGGTAGTATAGAATCCAGCAAATCGAAGACTTGACTGACACTTTATTTTCTCCAACTGAAAGGGATGAAAGTCAAATGTTACCTTCGTTGGGTATGAACTCAGATCCTATAGAGTCAGGCGAAAAAACCTTAGACATTTTTAACATCCTGCTCGTCATTCCACTGGTTCACGACTCTTATGTGGCTGTTTAAGATTGCGAAATCGCAACAAGCTTTCATATAATGTTCATTTTTGTTTCAGTTTCATGAACTGTGCCTCTTGACTCCGAACGTAGATTTGAAATTTATGTTATGCAGCATTTGTATGAATTTATTGAATCTACATCCAACAGTTTATAGCACCAATCCGATTAAAGGATTCTGAGTGAAGGATTTTCGACGCTAATTGTATGTAAGTTGTATACAGACATAAGATACATACATGCATGCATACATGCATACACTCTCACACACATTCACATGGATGTGAAGGCGAGTGCCCCTGTGGATAGGGTATTGCATTTACGACCGTTAGATGATAGGCTCCATTTTAGGTTGTTCTAGTAAGGGTCTGCCCAAAATGTGTAACACTGTGACGGAATAGGCTTCCGACTGGGGTGACGTCATTTGAAAAGCTCAAACAATGGGAAGCGTATTGTGACCAGCGATATATTACAACATCCAGTAATTTGGCCTATATCGTTATACAGCCATATATGCATGCATGGATGCATACATGTGTGTTTGAGTGTTGTGTGTGTGTGTGTGTGTGTGTGTGTGTGTGTGTGTGTGTGTCTATAAGCATGCGTTTTGTCAGTTTGTCCCCACCGCCACTTGACAACCGGTATCGCTTTGTTTACGTCGATGGAACATAATGTTTCGGTAAAAGAGTTCTGAAGAATATGTAGAAGACAGAACCGTTAAGCAATAGGTTAGATTGTAAGGCCAGAATGCCCCAGCATGGTCACAGTTCAATAACTGAAACAAATAAAAGATAGAGAGATAACGCGCAGATTATAAGGGCTGAGCAAGGAAGTGATACGGATAATCGTTTAGAAGAACGCCCATACAAGATTCTAAGATTGCATAATTCCCGATTAACACAGAAACACTAATTGCAGTAGAAATATCTCATCCCTCGCGATTCTAGGCTTTGGTAGGTTTAACTTTGGAAAAGCAGAAAAATATTTTGTGAAATGTTTGCTAAGTCTTGTAAAAAACTGTTCCAACATTTGAGAAATATTTATTAAATCATAAATAAAGTCCCCAAACATCGAAGATCACTGATGCTTTACGGCATTCTACTCATATACAAGATTTACACCCTGATAATCAACTGAGGCGTAAATATTTGCATGTCCTACAGAACATTATCTCTCCAGCCCAATATCAAATCATGTTTCATAATGTCGATAATTTTGCGTTCTATAATTCATGATCTGCTCCGATATTTTTAAAGATATTTAAAGAAGAATGGACAATATCTTGCATGTTCAGTAAAACCAGTTATGAGAAATACTTTCGATTATTTATAAGACATTTAAATGACTACTATTTTTTTCTTATTAATTATCATTCAAAGAGTCTATATGGTCATAAAACTGGCAATATATATATATATATATATATATATATATATATATAATATATATATAAAATATTATTAGAGACAAAACCACTATTTTGCAAAACAAACAAGGAAAGACTTAATCAATACATAAAATTTTAATAAATAGTCAAAAAATTGTGGCGGTTTTTTTGACTATTTATTAAAATTTTATGTATTGATTAAGTCTTTCCTTGTTTGTTTTGCAAAATAGTGGTTTTGTCTCTAATAATATTTTATAATATTTTACTATAAAATTGGATTTAATCCTAAATCTGATTTTTTTCCCCTGTAAATTGGATTTATTCCCTAATATTTATTATATATATATATATATATATATATATATATATATATATATATATATATATATATATATATATGTATATATATAATTGAAAAAAAAAACTTGGAGTCAACAAGAAGGAATACAATTCGACACTACAATTGTTTCTAAGCAACGTAGTTCTGCAAGCGTACACGTACTTAATTATGCAACCGTTTCCCTGCATTATGAGATCTAGTTGGGATTCCTCAGGCGATATGTAAATATTGTCTCTGTAAGTTCAAATTCCCAGCATCATGAGTATCTTCTGAGTCTGTCGTGGACTGGAGTTAGTATTAGCCACTGAGTTTGTCAAATGTGTGTTATGTATGAAAAAGAGATCAAAGTTTCTCCCCAAACCGTAATCTCATAAAGCCGTCCTATTTTGCTGGGACACGGACCCGCAGAGTAAATCTTGTTCTTGTAGGGGAGTGAAACCGGTGTAGTTTGAAATGAAGGGATCTGCTGAAGAACACAACACACAGTCCAATCCACGAATCGGGGTCACAATTTTACGATCATATATGCAACATCTTTACTAAAATACATGACTCCAGTATTGCATATTTACATGAATATATATATGTATCAATATAAGTATATATATATATATGTATATATATATATACGTATATGTATGTATATATATTATATATATATATATATATATAATATATAATATATATATGCGCACACAGACAACACACACACATACACGTCCGACAAACTTTTCCAGAAAGCTCTTACCGGCTTGCAACATAACCACCCCAGTGGCGATGTTTCGGTACTAAGGGACGTAACTCATAACTCAATCACCTACTCGTTTTGTTTCATAATCTTTTTCACGGCAACCACAAATCAGATGTGTCTATTTGCCTCCAGCAATAGGGAGCAGTCGCAATATATCATTACGTGTCGGCTACCTCTGATGAGCGCAGGGTTACATAATCGAATTGTTACTTAACGCTCCGAAGAATACTTAAAGCGCAACCGATTCGTAAGGTGAGTCGTAATGTATATATAATACTGTACACTTCGTATAATATATATGCATACTTATACATAGCTATACATTCATATGGAGCAGTGATGTATTAATTTGGATTTCTTAAAGGGTTTTGAATGAAAGGTAATTTTACGACGTAACTCAAAGCACTAAATTTTAAAAAGTAAACTGTTGAGAAAAATAAGATTGTTCTGTGGAATCTGAATTTAAAATATTAAAAAGAAAAATTAGTAATAGCGCTAAACGTTGGAAATACACACACACACACATTTACACATCACCCGCACACAAATACATTCTCTGCACGTATTCCCTTCCAACTAAACGTAAAATACGACACCATCTGCGCTTAGCTGCCCAAAAATTGCAGCATATTTATGTCCCATATTAATGTATACTCAACGGCAATTGTACATTCTGTGACAGTCATAAAGCTACACATTTACTGTGAATCCATTTTTTATTTCGATATTAAAACATGTTTGTATTATGAAAGTAAGCTTACAGTGCAGTTTTGATAATATGAAGCATGCATAACTTCCGTAGATATTTCGTATCGTCGTAGCTTCGTTTCCTTTTAGTACCATGGCCATTGCGAAGTCTTCCTACTTAAAAACATAAGGAAAAAAATGAAGGCGGTTAATTTAGTCATCCAGCCTGATTGAAATGGCTCCCAAATCTCACGCAAAATCATTATTCCGTTCTCTCTCTCTCTCTCTCTCTCTCTCTCTCTACTCTCTCTTCTTTCTCTCTCTCTCTGTAAATATATATACATATATATAAGTATGTATGTATATAGACGTATATATATATATATATATATATATATACTATATATATATATATATATATATACGTCTATATACATACATACTTATATATATGTATATATATATGTAAATATTTATGTACATGTATGTGTATTTATGTATGTATATAATAAATATAACTACACATATACGTGATGCTGACAGTATATACAGGTGATGTAATCAGAGTTTATCACGTCTACAAACATACATATTAGATTATATCTATTGGAGTGCATAACGCAATCAAAATAAATATATATAAAATGCAGTTATTGAATTCAGTTATTGAAAGTAGTTATTGAAAGTTGAGGCTTTACTATGCCACGTATATGAAGTTTCCGGTTAATTCACTATTTCCGATGTTAAGTTTAGTGAATTTGTGCGCGTGTATGCGTAAGTAGATGCGTATGTATGTGCTCGCGAGCCTACTCACGCGTTTGTGATTTTATGCGTGTGTATGTATAATGTATATGTAGAAAGGAGGTTTTTCTTTTGAAATTGAATTATTTAACTTTGAACTTCGTTGGGTATTTTGCATAATTATGTAATAGTATCTTTCGGTTATTTTTATTTCAAATCCTATCGAATTTAATATATACTTCGTATGTGACATTTTTCACGCATAAGCACAGAGATAAATACCTATACATATATCCATACATAATTATGTGTGTGTGTGTGTGTGTGCGTGCGTGTATATGAAGGCGCATGACTCAATGGTTAGAGCGTGGAGCTTACGAACGTGAGGTTGTGAGTTCGATTCCCCGTCCGGATGGCGTATTGTGTTCTTAAGCAAGACAGTTTATTTCACCTTTCTCCAGTTAACTCACCGGTAGAAATCAGTTACGACATCACTGGTGACAAGCTGTATCAGTCTTTGCCTTTCCCTTGGATAAAAACAGTGGCGTGGAGATATATATATATATATATTTACATTATTTACATATATATATATATATATATATATATATAAGCAAGGAAAAATTGTCAAAATGCAGAATGCTCAAATGAAAGAAAATTTTAATGAAATGAGAAATTGATAAAATATATAAATATATATTTATTCAAACCGGTTTTCGTCATTGTAAAAAAACAATGCAATTTTCTTTTTTCCCCTTTCTAATTTTTAAAAAACTTTTTAACCTAAATATTCTTGACAAGTCATACAATGACGGAAACCGGTTTGAATAAATATATATTTATATATTTATCAATTTCTCATTTCATTAAAATTTTCTTTCATTTCAGCATTCTGCACTTTTACAATTTTTCGTTGCTTATCATTTCTCCACGTGCGGTGTCAACACAGCCCCACCATCTATTGATCCATATATATAATATATATATATATATATATATATATATATATATATATATATATATTATATATATAATATATAGATATGTAAATTATATATATATTTACATATAGATATATATATGTTGTATTTACATATATATATATATATGTAAATATATTCAATAAAAGCAATTAAGATTCAAGTCAATTCTAATGAATTTACTTGAATACGGTACTTAACTTAGATGCACCAGAAAACTATATGGTGTTAACCATACAGTAATGTGGGGTGATTATAAACGACAAAGAAGCAACAAGAATGGATTAGTTTTTAGTACAATTGTTTCATATAAAGACAGGCTTTATTAAAAGTTGCAAAAATTGCAGCAGATAAAAGTGTCCCGTACTCATCAGCTAAAATACATGAGTTCTCCAAATATCTTAGTGGGTGAGGCTATACTCATGAAGTATTGGAGATAATTAATTAAAAGCAGATTTAGGTTGTAAACAGATTTCCGAAGTTCCTTAATGATGATGCACAGTCTTATCACAGGTTTTTTAAAAAAGCTTATTAGCTTCACAGAAAAGGTGAATTAATCCGTAGTGTAGATGTAAATTTCCAGAGATATGAGGAGGAATTTCATACTCACAGACGATGAATTTATCCATGGTTAATCCACAATGAGGTGGGTATCATTTCATGCTATATGATAAGGTATTTGCCACATTACTGTTCTCTTCACAAAACTGCTAGGTTATGACTTCTAAAGGCTGAAGGAATTTGTGTGGAGCAAAGAAAAGAAAAGAAAGGAAAGAGAAGAAAAGAGACAATGAAAAGGAAATAGAAAAAAAGAAAAAGGAAAAAAGAAAAAAGGGGAGAAGAAAAGAAAAAAAGAAAAAGAAAAAGAAAAAGAAAAAGGGAAAACAAAAAAAAGGAAAGAAGGGAGAAAAGAAAAAACGCCTACATAGAGTATACTGTGACAACTTAGAGGGAAAGGGGTTCTAAAGTGACCTACTACACAGAAGAATTTGTAGACGGCCTGGCTGGTTTGAATTTGCAAGAATCCAGGAACTAAATCTGCTTTTAATGAAATTATCTCCAATACTTCATGAGTATAGCCTCACCCACTAAGATGTTTGGAGAACTCATATGTATTTTAGCTGATGAGTACGGGACACTTTTATCTGCTGCAATTTTTGCAACTTTTAATAAAGCCTGTCTTTGTATGAAACAATTGTACTAAAAACTAATCCATTCTTGTTGCTTCTTTCTCGTTTATATGTAAATATATATATGTAAATACATATATATATATGTATGTGTGTGTATGCATGCATATATGCGTGTGTATGTGCATATGTGTGTGTTTGTATATCCAAATACTGACATCTTAAAATGCGTGACATAATGATTTGGATGTTACTTTCATGATTGTAACGTTGTGGTTATTCAGCCATTCGAGGCGGATGTGTCTTCCATTTCTACCAGTTTTGATGTCCAAACGTCTCCACTCCAGTTGCTAAAGAGGAAATCTAGCATGCCGGCCGCCATCTTTCATTTTTGCTTGTTTCAGTTATGCAGGGGCACCACCTTGAAAACATTTAGTCAAAGGAATCGATACCAGGACTTTTAGTTTTAGGCTAATCTACGGAAACGTAAACACGCCAACATCGGTCATCAAGCGGTAGTGAGGGACGAATGCGTACCGAAAGAAAGACAGACACACACACACACTCACACACACACACACACACACACACACACACACACACACATTTGTATGAAGTGTCTTTTTCCGTTTCCCCTTTATGAAATCCAATCAAAATGCTTAGTTTGATCCGAAGCTGCCATGCCATGGGACTGAATCCGGAAGCAATCATCTTAAGGGAAGCAAGCTTTGTAAAACACATGCTTTTTACCGCTTCTTATGCCGTTACATAAACAATTTTAATACTTGCTACTTATCTGTTTATGGTTTACATTATACTTTAACATAAATATTTTTTTACTTACTCTAATTAAATGTAAATATTTCAAACAACGTAGTTAAAACAACAGTACCTGAATACTAGTAGGTTTATATTATATTTATTGTGTATTGTATGGCTTAAGCAACGACAACTAAACTCTATTCGTAAACTCCATTTCTATACGCATTTCCAATATTGATATATGAGAAGGTAAAAAGTTCAAACAAAGTGCTTTCCAAACATATCTCCCAATATTCCATCTTTCAAAGCAAGTGAAATTCTATTCCTCTAATTTACTTCATAAAAACGCATAGCTTTTGTTTTCAGAAGTATGTGATGTGTGAATGTGTGTGTTGTCCTGGACATGCGTAGGTTTATGCACCTGTAAGTATAGGAAAGCATTTATTAATATGCATTAACAAATGATAATAATATTGAGAACGAAATGAAATAAAAATTACAATGCATTGTTTTTTTGTTCATATTTAACACAAGTCTGTGTAAGCAATTGAATTGAAAATCATAATAAAATTTATAGAGTAGAAATTATTTGAGGCAGAAATAAGCGCGCGGCATACACACGCAGGCACAGAAGCGGATACACGCATAAACACACACACACACACACACACACACACACACACACACACACATGCAAACAAGCTCACACAAGATTGCATACAAAAGCTTATACAATTAGCCATGCTACAGGAAAAATTACACTAAACGTACTTATATGATTCATACCTACCTATAAAGATGCGTGTGTATGTATACGTGTGTGCGCATATATACGGAAATGTATATAATATATCCATCTATCTATTTATCTATCTATATCTATATATATATATATAAATATATATATATATATAATATAAATATATATATATATAATATATGTATATATAATATAAATATATATATATATACATACACACGTATATATATATATATATACATATGCATATATATACCTCCGTAAACATACATATACATGCATATATTTACACATATATATATATGTATATATGACAATAAATAAAAAAATATATATGTATATACGTACAAACATATATCTGTTAGTATGTGCGAAGTTGTGTGTGTGTGTGTGTGTATGTGTGTGTGTGTGCTTGTGTGTGTGTGTGTGTGCTTGTGTTTGTGTGTGTAGGAGTTGGCTTTCAAGACGAGGCTGTTTTCGTTTTTAAGCATTTTTATTAATGAGATGTTATTCTATTACACAATAATGTAAAATTCATTCTAATGTAACAACAAAAAGAAAACCAGTCGGGAATAACAAAAATAATTTTAAATCAACCAGCATCCTACATACAATTCCATTTAAAAATATATAAAAATGACGCGAAAGAAGCCGCGAGTGTTTCATTTATGACAGAATACATGTTATAAGTGGAATCACTAATACAGCATGCCTAAAATGTATTATGAAAGTAGAGGAGACAAAACAAAATTTTAGACGAGTGTTTGAATATTATATCACTTAGTATCATTCCCGCTTCTATTACCAGCAGACTGCAAAATGCAAATACAATGCAAGTTTCTGAACATTTAGTTTGGAAAATGAGGCCTAGAGTAGCAAGAAATGCTTATGCATTTAGGGTGCAATAAATATGATGGAATAATAGAAAAAAAAGATTTTTCTCGAAAAACGCGAAACATTCCGATAATTCCCGACCGAAAGAAGGCGAATGTTTCACAAAGTATCTCGTTATAAATGTCCCTATCACGCTCTGTCTTTAAAGGTATTTTAATATGCTGCCATTTTTTTGATGGAATTATTTTCTGTAAAAAAATTAATCCTATATTAGTAGTATATATATATATATGTGTGTGTGTGTGTGTGTGTGTGTGTGTGTGTGTGTGTATGTGTGTGTATGTGTGTGTATGTGTGTGAGTGTGTGTGTGTATAAGTTATACATATATACTTATTTATATATTTATTGATAGACAGATACTTAATTACCATATTTGTGGCATAGAAAACGAAAGCCATTCACAATTTGAAATTCTCAGTTATGAAAGACGTTAATTAATTTTCATTGATCGGAGAAGGAGTCGCAGCTGAATCATCGAAATTTATAAACGTTGAGCCACACATGTTGTCCTTTCAATCGTTTTATCTTCTCATATTAACTTCCAAATTATAATCTACCGCTTCAGGATATTTCACACGTTTGTATATGACTTTGCACTACTCCATCCAAGTTTGCCTGTCTTTTGTAACCATTGTGCTACAGATGAGAATGATAATTTCGAGAAATTGTTGCAAATATTATTAAGAGTCTTAACATTACGAAATTTCTTCGGCAGACGTACAATTACCTCAGAAATGTTCATCAAATTTCTGATATAAAGAGTTATATGATACACTCTTCATCATTCTCGGTGATATTTGAAAATACGTGATTTTATTTGGGAATAAAATTATCCATAGCATTTAATATTTGCGTAAGAGCACACGTATAGATGCGATTATCAAAGACCACATTAATACATAAACACACACATGCACGCATACGAACATATATCTATAATATATCTCTAGCTATGTTTATAATATATATATATATATATATAAATATATATATATATATGAAATAAAAGGCTTCCAAATAAGGAAGCGTAGTGCTAGAAACACAAAAAGGGATAAATTCATGAAAGGAATGAAAATTAAAAACATTTACCATCTCAGCTATATCCCAGACCGAACGGTTTCTACCTATTTTTTAGCAAACACACAGAATATATTTGCCAGGCCACGTTCTTCAGTGGGAAGCCTTCGTAATCTTAGACGCACAGACTGTTAGAAGCACATGTAGATCTAACGGTTTGTATATCCTAACTTTTCAAACCTCTGCGCAGACGCAAATCATACCCGGCGAACAGAGAGGTTGCCGGTAAAAGATTTACGAATAAATTTATCAAGCAATATTTAAACATAATCAAATAGGGTAATAAAATAAATTATTATTACCAGTGGCCTAGCACAAAAGACGAATTTATCCCTGTTTGTGTTTCTAGCACTACGCTTCCTTATTTGAAAGCCTTTTATTATATTTCTATACGAAAAATATATAGTCTAATGACTAACTCGTCTTTTGTTGCAGGTTAAAGCCGAAAGGATCAAATGGACCATATTTCTTGAAGGTACTGTGACTGGTACAGTAATATTTTAGCCCGTATAGGGAACCTCCATGCTACCCTCTTCATATGAAAACCCACCATGATAGTATGTAGCCCCAAAAAGTGGTAACAGACGTACCATGATAGTAGCATACCTTACGCGTTCATCGGTCCTCACTCTACAAGAATCTTTCCGAGGATAATTTGGATAAAAGTTACGGTACAAACTAAAACCGACGAAAATTTGCGAATTAAAAGCAAGCGGTAAGAGAAACTGCGCAGAAGTTCCGAACAAAATGCTTGTTGATATTTAAGTTTCCACATACATGATGCCAGACAAGTAAATCTCTATAAGTATTTATCATTGAAATGACGCTATAATAAATACCAAATTCTTCTTCCGACTTCTTCATACTCAACATATACACCCACGAAGATATTATGGAATAGACCGATTCCCAACAGCCATATCTACCTGAATATATATTGTTTGGGTACGTGACAAGTTGTTTACCTATTTGACATAAATTAATGACATATCCCCCGATTTGTCCTGAGATATTACTGCAGAGATTGCGATAAATTTTATTTCAGGATTGATAACAGTTAACACAGGAACAGGTAATTGATTGAGTAAAAATAAATAATCTATAAGGTAAACTGAAGAAACACAAAACTCGAATCAAGAAATGCTAAATAATCTTATCTTTATCTGAGGTGACATATAACAAATATCTGCACAGAGTTTTACCAGATTTGGACCACAAATTCCGACACTGCATTACGTATATATTCCAACATGCACTCTCCAATTTATATAGATGCTATCAAATACGTACATACGTACGTCGGTGGATGTGTTCGTAAGTTTATGTGTTTATGTGTGTGGCGGTGTGTTGTTGCATAGTTGTGTGTGATTCTATATAGTTGAACACGTATGCGTAGATATTTGTATATATATATATATATATATAAATATATTATATACATTATATAAGTTCATGGATAGAAATAGAAATAAACACCTGCGCGTACACACCATGCGTGTGCGCACACATCTATATTTGTATATATATATATGTATATATATATATATATATATATATATGCACGCACAATCATATACACAATCCTACATGCATACACCTCCATATATATATAATATATATTATATATATATTAGATATATATATATATATATGTATATATATATTGTGTGTGTGTGTGTGTGTGTGTGTTTATGTGCGTGCTGTGTGTATGCATACATATACATATCTGTAATATATAGAGACTGATTTCTAGATATGTAACTGATCGTACATTTATATAACTATCTCTCTCTCTCTCTCTCTTCTCTCCTCTATTATCTATAATATATATTATATATATATATATATATATATATATATATATTATATATAATATATATATATACAATATATGTTTTATAATCTATATATATGTATGTTTGTATATATTTGTATTTTTATTTTTTTTATATGTCTCTCTCTCTCTCTCTCTCTCTATATATATATATATATATATATATATATATATGTTTAAGTTGGCAGGTAAGTATATGTGTGTAAGTGTTGGTGTCATGTTTACTTAAATCTGACTGATTTGACATGGCGACCTCGGTGTTTACTCTGTATACACAGTTGCAAGTTTATAGTTATAGACTAACCACCATAGAGTTGTAGATCAGACATATTTGCACACCATTAATCGTCTCCTACTGCTATTGAAATGGAATTTGTTCTTCATCTAAAGGAGTTTTATATTTGAAATTACCGACATTCAAATAATGTGAGTGCGCACTGGCTTAGACACACATAATCACAAACATAGATTTACTTACTTCTACCCACACAAACACACTCTTTTTCACACGAATATCAATGTGCGCCAGAATATAGACAGATACATGTGTTTACAGCAATGTCCAACTATTTACAATGAAACACATAAGTACATACATATACATGTATGTGTGCATCTATCTATTAATCTATCTGTCTATATCCATCCATCCATCCATCAATCCATCCATCTATCTATCTATCTATCTATCTATCTATCTATCTATCTATCTATCTATCTATCTATCTATCTATCTATCTATCTATCTATCTATCTATAGCATTACCTGTTCGGGATAAGCTCTACAGGCACGGTTCGAGACACACTGGACCGACTTGCCCGAGATGCGGTCAGAGCGACGAAACCGTTCTGCACGCACTCGTGCAGTGTCCATCTATTTCGGACCTGTGGGCTTATGTCGAACGGCTGCTGTCGCGTGTGGGACAAGTCCGCCTGTCGGCCGAGTCTGTCCTGGTGTTTGCACCGCCCTCTTCCCTCAACCGGGAAGGCAAGGCAGTTCTCATCGTACTGGTGGCTATGGTGAAAGAATGTGTGTGGTGGACTCGAGCGAAAGGATTGGAGACAAACACTTACCTCTCTGGCCAATCGCTCATCAACTTTCTCAAGTACCACTTGAAAAGGAAGGTGAGAATGGAGAGGCAGGTTTTGTCTCGTGAAAGTTTAAAAAAAAGGTGGGTGAATGTAGCAAAGATGGTGCGTGCGAGCGACGAAACCACTTTGAGCATGATCCTGTAAATCGTAAAAGAGAGAGAGAGAGCACTTTGCTCACATGTGTTTATTTCCACCCTGCCTGAGGTTACCGTGGTCTTTTCTGTAGGATTTTCTTTCCACGGATGAACCTAATCTTGTTTGTTACTTTGAAAAAAAAAAATTTTTTTCTGTGATACACGATCCATTTTGATCGCTTTTTTCTTTCTTCTGGTCCCTTTTGATCGGAATTTTACATTTGTTCCATTTTTCTCTTCTTTCTCTTTTTCCATCTCCGAAAAGAAAAGCTCTACATTTGTAAATGTCCCCTCTGTGTCCAGCCCTGTGTGGCCAATAAAGAAAGTTATCTATCTACCTACCTACCTACCTACCTACCTACCTACCTATCTATCTATCTAACCATCTCTCTCTCTCTCTCTCTCTCTCTCTCTTCTCTCTATCTATCTATCTATACATACATACTCACACACAAACACACACACACACACACACACACTCACACACATATATATACATATATAAATATGTTTATATACGTACATGCATATATTTATATGAATTTTCTCATATACATACATAAATATAGGTATATCTGCATGTATGTGTATATATTGCGCCGAAAGAGATCAAAGTGTAAAAGGATCCCATCTACTTTAAACGGAGTCTAGATAGATTTCTTCAAGGAATACCGGATAAGCCACCGAGACCTGGATACAACTTACTCAACAAAAACTCACTACTTGAATGGACCTTAAACAAAACTTGGCTTGACATAACCTGGGCCAATCTTTGGTCGAAACATATCTAAGTTTATCTAGGTTTATCTAAGTTTATATGTACATAGATAGACAGACAGACATACAGTCATATAGATAGATAGATAGACAGATAGATAGATAGATAGATAGATAGATAGATAGATAGATAGATAGATAGATAGATAGATAGATAGATAGATAGATAGATAGATAGATAAACAGATAGATAAATTTTCGATAACGTGGGTAATATTAAATTCAAGACAAATCCATATTTCTCTGAATGTGTTCGAAAACTATTGCACTTAAAATATGCAAGTAATAGAGTTGTTGATTCCAATCTGGCCTTACCATAAATATAAACCAGATAACAACCGACGTAAATTAATCTCATATAAATATTTTATCTCGCATAAACTATAAGGAGCGACAATTTAAGAAATATCTGTTGTTTCCTAAATCTTCGCCTAAATTTCATAAATCTATAGGCAAGAAAGTGCGTCAGTAAGAATATCATTTGAATAAATTATTCAGGCCGTGGCATATAAGACTATCCTTGGGTTTTGATAAATATATGAATAAGAAACGGATATTATACATTGGTCGCAAATATAATAAGTGTCATTTGTTTCAGTAGGACATCATCTTCATCTGCATTAAAATTTCGAATTCCGTACCCTTGTCGCAATCTTTATCTTCCTTTCATATTTGTTAAATAATTTCAATTGCTGTTTCTCTAAACCTTCAATGGCATTGGAGACTGACAATAATGACGGTTTCTTTGCAGTCGAGCGATGTGCTAAATAAAGTAACTAAACACCTTCTAATTGCAGTCTTCGCTCAGTAAACGTGACATTTTAACTATTTCTGTTGTATATACACTCTGCCTAAACGACACAGTCATGGCTGGAATTACGTTTCTTATATATCTGCTCAGTAAGTTCCCCAAAAAATAATTGTTTCTAATTTCGACAGAAGGCACAACAATGTTGAAGAGAAGAGATTAATCGAAACAATCGATCTCTCTATTTGACTGTTTCTTTATTTTTTGCCCACCCCCCTTGGGCTGAAAGGCAAAACTAACCTCAGAGAGAATTTGAACTTAGAATGTGAAGAACCGGAACGTATAGGAAAGCGCATTTGTTTCATCACAATAACGATTCTGCCGGCAAAACAGTAATAATATCAACACCATAACCTTCCTTTAGAATGTCCGTCTAATGGATCAGCTGATGAAGTGAGCTTGTTTTTGGTTTTTACTTCAATTTCAATCAAGAATATTAATACAACTTTTAATATTACACAATCACATTGCAGGCTTCCCTACAGAATATGTGGCCTGGTGCCAAATTAAAATCGACAGCAGTTTATTTGCATTACAATCTCTTATGCAAGGCTCTTTTTTGCTATTCCTTATTGATTTCTACAATATGGATTCTTAACATTGGCTGAAATTTGTAATATTTACCAAACTGATTAAAAATAGTCATAATGATTGATATCTTTGGCACAATACCACAAATGCAGGCTGGGTTTCTGTTCGATTATTCAATCAATCGACACCCTGTAATTGAATGTTTGTGATGGGGTCTTATCGATCCCTTGGCACAATGAATGAATAGTCTATGTCCACCCCGAGTAAGAATTGCACATGCGCGTGATCAGATGCAAAACAAATAACAAAAAGTCACTGACCTAGGAGGAAACAGACGGTAAATATTCACAAAACTAATTGTGAAATGTGGAACTCGGAGCTGAGACACAATAATATTTCACTAACATATAAAATCTTTGCCAAGAGACAAAACAAAAATGTACGAAAACAGTCTTTTAAAGCAGAACACAAATAGTAGCAGCAGAATATGTGGTTAGAATGCTCATAAAACTAAGATTGTGGGTTCAATCCGTGAGCAGCGATTTTACTTGAGCATGGTACTTCGTATCGCGTTACTCCATTCAACTTAGCTGCAGATAACCGTCGTCCGGTTGGTAGCCCCACTTTCCCGCCTTCTAGCTCCTGCAATTTTGATAAACAATTGGTGAAAGTTTGGCCGGGATAAGATGGCATCGACGTTGCGACTACATGAGACGCGAAAACAACTGGCGAAATCTAGTTATAGGTTTAGAAGCATTAAACTGATAATAAATAATGAACTACAATATAATTAATGCAACATATCTACACAAGTGAGATAACAACTGATTCAAACATTCTAGCATAGTATTATACCTGCTAGAAGAAATAGTGAATTTTCTCTGAAATTACAACATTCATGTATTAGAACATAATGGATACATTGGCAAATATCACAATGAAAAAGATGCGATAAGTAGAAAAAAAATATTCTAATAGAGATATGGTCATTTAGAGCTGGTTTGAAGGTAGAAAAAACATACACAGAAAAACAAAGAGGGAAATGACAGAAAAGTCAAGTAAAACTTGCAATAAAAAGGATTCACATTCGACGGAAAGTAGGCTTGAGCATGAAAAATACCATCATAGATATTGTGCGTTTAGAAAGGACTAATTTGAATAAACAAGTAAACAAGTAACAAGGTAACGGGGGAGGAGGGAGGGACATGGTATGTGTAAAAGACGCCGAATTTTGTTTCCCTACTCAACACAATAAATAAATCAATATCACTTATTGGCTTCAAATGTATTATTTTGTAGGGTTTATCTCCAACGATTTCAGAGCCGTTCCGTTCATCATCTACGAGTGTTATTTTTACTTATTTCAGTTATGTATATGTATGTATGTATGTATGTATGTTGTATGTATGTATGTATGTATGTATGTATTATGTATGTATGTATGTATGTGTGTGTGTATATATATATATATATATATATATATATATATATATATATATATATATATATACACATATATATATAAAGTTGATTGCACAGGGTGCCACCCAGTGGCACTGAACCGGAAGCCACGTGACTGCAAAGCGAACTACTTACACACAACGTTATGCTTGAAACTAACATTTGCTTTTTCTTCTCGCATATTTCCGTCTTTTGACTGCGACCATGCTGGGGCTCTGTCACGAAGTCTTTTGAGTCGAACGTATCGTCACCAGTGATATTTTCAAGCTATTTCTTTTATCGTCGCATATTTTGAACCACTAAGTTACGAAGACGTAAACGAACGAACATCTGTTTTCAAACGCCATTGGGGAACAAACACAAGCCAAAATACACACACACATAATTCATGTACACCTATAAGTATATACGTATGTATGTATATTTGTACGTACGTATGTGTGGATAAACATAGATACATACATGCATACGTACATACAAATATACATACATACATACATACTATGGGTTTCTTTCAGTTTCCTTATCTTAGACTATTATATTCTAGAAAAATCTCAAAGAATCGCTAAGACTTCCGCGCGTGCGGAGAATTGCATGCTTCGCTGATAAGGTTTGCTTAATAAAGCAACATAACAGAATACGACCGTGTTTGAATTATTCAACATTTAAACAGGACAATGGAATACTTTGCTTTGATATATCACTAAATAACGATATTAATTCGATCAAATATATTTTTTCCCATTCTGTAAGATGAAATACATAAACTTGAAAACAACAGTCGAGATGTTACAGAGAGAAATTTGAGTACAGAGGAAATA
>NC_043015.1:36749332-36751832 GCF_006345805.1 Octopus sinensis
ACCATTTGACTGTCGATTATTATTAACACCTCATGTTAATGTGATTCACACAAATAACTCGTTAACATTCTTTCCAGCCTTGAACCACGCTCTGTTATTCGTATTCCCAGTATTGCCATGTAATATCAACATTCGATACAAATATAGAGTAGTTGTTTGTTTGTTTGTTTATCTGGTTGTTTGTTTGTTTTTTCGGTTGGCTGCTTGCTTGGTTGACTGATTCCAGCAATCACACTTTACATCTTCTAGACTGAGAGATGGAGATGATGTGTAAGATAGAGAGGGATTGAAAGCGGGAGATGTAGTTAGCAAGAGATTTGCAGGATGGCAGCCTAATAACTTTGTTATAGGAATTTGGTTTGAACAATGACTATATTTACACCGGTTGAAGTCGTACCCCTGATTTACTGTTATTTACTACATATTTGGTCTTCACTTCAATTTTTTTTGTTATTATTATTATCTAAATATCATTGTCACGAAAGAAACTAAAATGAAATGAAGACCAAATGTATGGTGCGTGTGTTTCATTGGCAAAATATGACCTTCCGCAAGTATAAAAATATATGTTTCAATACACGATTCCACATCAAGAATCTTCCAAAACCACAAAACAGAACCGTAACATTTGTACAAACGTTTTTGACTTCGAAAACAAACTTCATATCAGCTTTGCTCTGTGTATATGTCACACATCATTTCTTTTAGGTAAAAACCATCTCGAAGAGAATGTAACATGTACACGAGTAAATTCAGTATATTTTAAGTCAATAAATGCTGCTCTTTTGTGAAATAGCGTCCATTCCTTCGTGTTGTATAAGCTCCAAGAAATTAGATAAAAATTAAATGATGAGTATTGTATGTTTGCCATATTTCCTTATTAATGTTCATGGCAGCAAAATCACGTTTTCAAAGATACTGGTAAAACTCTTAATTGTATTATAGAATGTACTGTCGGTTTGTAGTCATTGAAACCAACTTCCAGCCACCCACGAGACAATAATCGAAGAGGAGATAATGAAGGACAAAAATATTCCGAATTTGCTATTAATCTAAGTTCATAAATCGAAACAGGAACCGTTGCCATTGCTTGTAAGACGAACGTATTTAAAATGCAAAAAAAAAAAAAAAACAGGAACATACAACGTCAACGCCCGTGTGACTGATTGCTTATCTTAGCTAATGAGGTTGTTTCGATAAGAACAATGCAACTAACAAGCGATGTCAAGCATTAGCAATGTCGTAATACGGCAACACATTGAAAAGTAACAACAACAACAAAAACCAAAAAAGAAAACTATTACACTTGGCGACAATATCAAATTTGATAAGTGTCAACAAAATTAGCAAAGATCGAACATGAGCGCAGATTCGATGCACACGTCTGCAAGAATATTGTTAATTATCTCACCGTTTCCAATAAAGGGAATATATAATAATTTGCATCAATGCCAAGACTGGTAATTGTTCTATTTTCCAGCACCAACTTAGCTGGTAACCTACTTAAACATCTGAGTGTATGTGTCTGTGTGTTTGTGTGTGTGTGTGTGTGTAGGCACGGTTCTATGTATTTTTGTATATATTTATATGTACAGACTCACACACAGATGCATCTGTATATACATATATACACGCGTGCACATTCATACATATATACCTATATAATTACCTAACATACATACTCACATACAAACATGCATACATACATAGATACATACATATATATGCATACATACACGCATATATAAATACACACACACACATACTCATATATGCACATGGACATCTCAAAGCAAAAAATAATCTTCGCTAGTATTCGGGCGTTTACGCTGCCTAGTCAGTGATACAATGGTGTTCCTATTTTCCTACCATGTGTTTCTGTATGTGTCTCTCTCTACCTCTATCTATGTCTCCCTCTCTCTCTCTCCCTACAGCTCTCTCTCTCCCTCTCTGTATATACATACATACGGACATACATACACACACACACACACACACACACACACACACCACACACACACACACATATATATATATATATATATATATATATATATATCATACATTCTATATGCAAGCTTTTGATGTGTAAAGGTCAGATTTTGTTGTATTCTGATGTATATTTTATGATTTTATTGTGTTTGTGTCTTATTTTATATGATTTCGTTTTAGTTTGGGTTTTTATTGTTTATATTTTATCCTTGCCTACTTTATTTTATTCTTGATATGACAAGGATTGTCTTATTGTATTTCAGTTCCTTATGGAGACGGATACCGTGCCACACTAAAATGCATTGTTGTGGAAATAAAAAAAATAGAAAAGGAAAAACCAGGACGCCTTTCAAAGTCAGCTGCGGGAATTCATTTGCACTTGTGGTGCAAGGAAATTATATAGGATCTCACCTTTGGAATACTGGAGCATGATGTGTCGAAACGATCGTAGTTACCCTGAATAAAATCTCCTGAATTCCACTTTCTATCATCATTATCTATCTATCTG
>NC_043015.1:36761832-36776832 GCF_006345805.1 Octopus sinensis
TAGAGACATTTGTATAATTTTACTTAAAACCTCCAAGAAGTTAAGGAGATAGACAAAGAACATGCTGTCTTAACTTCAGCTTAGAATTTACTAAGGTATCAAGGAAGTAAGATTTGTTAGAGAGATATCTAGTTACTGTATATATATATATATATATATATATATATATATATATATATATATAAAAGAGGAATTTCGATTATCCTTGAATATACGACTATCCTTGAATATACGACATATATATATATATTATATGTCCATGCGTTTCTATCAAATCGATGCTTATATGAACATCGACACACACATAAAAACACATATATACACACGCATATGCACGCATATATATATATACCTACATATACACTTAAATAGACAGTCAGACAGCCAACGAACCCGACAGACAAAGAGACAGTCAGATAGACAGACGGACATACGTAAAGACTGATACAGAGATAGGTAGATAGATAGATAAATAAATAGATAGATAGATAGAGAGAAAGAAAGAGAGAGAGAGATGGATATGGTCCAAAGAATATTTCTATCTTTTATGCGTGAATTCTTTTCGTCCGTATTTCTAAGAGTCATTTTCGCGCAGTTTGCCATGTAACTTCGTATGGTATGATGGATATTAAATTTGATATTGCATATACACAACGGCACAAACACTTATATTCATACGTATGTATATATTGACATATCATATGTTCACGGACCTAATAGCATGTATATATAAATATATGTGTGTGTGTATGTGCGTGTGAGTGTGTGTCCGTGTTCGTGTGTGCGTTTGTGTGCGTGTGTGTGTGTGTGCTTGTGTGTGCATGTATGTGTGTGTGTGTGTGTGTACATGAAAGCAGCCTGGATAGGTTATCTTTTCTTCAGAACGGCTATCATTGACATAACGTCGCCATTATCGTCTAAGTAAGATAAAGTAGATTAGTCAGCCATTTATTATTTTTGTTCTTTTTCTAGCTTATTCCCAATATAGCTGAAGGGAAATGTTATTTATGAACTACTTACTTTAATGAAATATATTTCATTTAGCCAATAATCCTCCATACGTAATTAAGTGTGCTTGTATATGATTTGAAGTACGTGATGAAGGATGCATCTATGAAGTGTGTGTGTGTCTGTGTGGTTACATGTATGTGTGATAAGGCTGTATGAATATGCGCATATGGGAGTGTAAAATATAAAGTCTTGATTGCAATGGATCAGGTGCAATGATACTGAGAGTCTTAAGCACATACATATGTATATATATATATATATATATATATATATATCGGGAGAAAATAATATATTGCTAGAAGATATGTCAAATGATATTTGCATATGAACGTGCGTATTCCTCTCTTTTCTCTCCCTCTCTATCTATCTCTCCCAGGGTCCCTCTGTGTGTGTGTGTGTGCGTATGGGATTGTGTGATTCTACGTGTGTGTATGTAGTTGTCTGAATAAATTAAAAGACATAATTAACTTCGATGTGAGTGTTTCAGTGTGAGCGTTTGATTGATATAGATGCATACACACACGCACAAACACACTTACACACACACACACACACACACATATAGATATATTATATATATTTACAAATACTCATATACGGGCATACATTTGGACACACATTAATGCTTTTCATATGCTGATCGTATGTTCTGATCTTTTCGGCGTGTCTTTCAATTTACCGTAGATCGGCAAATACTGCAAAATGGTCGTCCACCTTCCACAGCACATCTTAATGTATCTGCATCAAACACGCAGCATACAAATACTTGCACACACGTTATAGTTACCACAAGTGTTATTACATGGGGACAATTTGAAAGTTAAGCGATATGGTCGAGCAAGGAGAAACAATGTACCGAATACCGTTTTGCGTGTTATTTTTGAAAATCGTAATATGAATGTGTCTATTATGTAGTCAAAGTATCAAGCAGATATACAGACACACACAAATTTTCACACACATACACACACACATGCACACACACACAGATTTTCCCACATATATATATATATATATAATATATATATATATATATTATATATATATATATATATATATATACCAAACTATATATGTGTTTATATGTACATATGTATACATATGAATATATATATATATATATGTATGTATGTATGTATAAATTTGGTTTAATTGCTCTTCATTGAACTCAATTGGACGACCAGGTGCGCCTTTGATGTCGAAATTTGCATTTTTGAACTTGGCATACAAATCACGTGCGGTTCTTTTCGCTATGGCAACCTCTCCATACATGCACAAATGTCGCGAGCAGGCTTTGCGGCCTTCGAACCTTGGTGAAGAGCAAAAACAAGGAGGTGTCGAAAATGCTCGTATTTCTTAACATGACATTCCAGTATAATAATCTAAAAATGAACAAAAATTAACTATAATTCACAAAAAAGCAAAATAGATTCCAAAATGATTCAAAACTAGAATTCTCGTAAAAGAAGTAGATTCCAAAATTTAAAAAACCACGGCAACTTAGTTGCCAAATCAATATATATATATATATATATATATATATATATATAATATATATATATATATATATATATACACAAATATATACACATATATATATGTATGCAAATATATGTATGTATCTATAACTTAATATTTCGATAGTATTATCTTTTATTCTAGCAACACAGTACGTATATCTCCTTAGGTGATATCCACAATTTCTTTTCTATTTTTACATCATTTTCACAACATATTTTCATATATTTTTATACTATTATGTAATTATATTTTATATCATTATCATATAGATTTTCTCATTATCCTATACAATTGTTTTACATCCTTATATTTAATTTTCATTTCGCCTCATTATCAGGCATGATTGTATAAGTGTATTACAGCCAATGTTTAGATTGATTCTCTAAGGTCACGTGAGGTAATTTAATTCACGATGCACCTTTCTTCCTGCATTTCTTTAAATGTTCACATCTCCAACTTTTCCTTTTCCGCCATAAAGCGAATAAATTTTGTCAAGATTTGTAAGGGTCCCTCTGCCCTACAGCCATGAAAATTATTCAAACTGTATTTATACGTAGCTTCTCACTTTATCTCTCTCTCTTTCTCTCTTTCTCTCTTTCTCTCTTTCTCTCTCTCTCTCTCTCTCTCTCTCTCTCTATCAAATTTATCCATCTGTGTGTCTCAGTTTTTGTGTGTGACTGTGTATATTATACTTCAAAGAATAAAACGTTTGAATGGTACAACAATGTCCTATAATACAAACAATTACCTGTTGTAATTTAGTCATCCATAATCTGATATGATATTTCGGAATAAAATTCCTTCTTCAGATATTCTTAGATGGAGTCGTTGCTACAATCGGTTTTCTAACCTGCAGCCTGTTGTTAATTTGTGGCCCTAGTCTGTGTATGAGTATAGCTTCCTTAATACTTAAATTACCCAAATTTCTTTCATTGGCCTCTATTAGGAATTAAGGAAGTTATACTCATACACAGACTAGGGCCCCAAATTAACAACAGGCTGGAGGTTGGTAATCAAAACATTATTTAGCATCATCTGGATTTGTTTTGATAATATGCCCATCTGTAGTTTAAAACAAAAAAAAAAGAAGAGAAGAGAAAAAAGAACGGGAAAAAAGGAAGCTGCACGCATAACACATAACCTAGAAGCGGGTCTACGGATGTTCCAGCACACCCGAGATTGAGATATGGCTGACCTCATGCACTTCTCATGAGGAATTCCGGAAGGAGCATCGTGAGACCACTGCTGAAACGCTTCCAAAAATAAATAAATAAAGAAAGAAAAGAAAACCGATTCTAGCAGCGATTCCATCTAAGAATACCTCAGGAAGGAATTTTATTGCGAAATATCATATCAGACTATGGATGACTAAATTACAACAGGTATTAATAGCCCTTTGTTTGTATTATAGTGCATTGTTGTACCATTCAAAACTTGTTTATTCTTTACAAACAATACACAATGCTTCCAGCGAACTACAATACTCTCGTATTATACTTCAAATACATTACAAAAATGCAAATTAATTGCAGTAATGTTGCCGAGATAATGTCCTTTATCGCCGTACTGCGTTAAAAAAAAATAAAGTATTAACAGTAGATTAAGATCGGTAATAACGGTGAGTGAGAATCTTTGCCCGTACCCTATAGCCCTATCCCTAGCATGGATAGTAAAATAAAAAACGTAATTGAAAAAATTACTTTTGTTGACCCGAGGAGGGGTGGGGAGAAAAATATACTTTATTTCAAACAGAACCAATGTCCCTTTCAAATAGATGTCTATGTAACAAAGTTAATGTGATTACATCCTGAAAAGACAAATAAACTGCAGTAATTGCCCAAAGATATTAAGTCTCACGAGCGGGATGTATTTACGAACACAAGTACGCCAGTAATGTGATTTTATACAGCTCGGCGTCTATTTGCAACATCAGTGATAGCTCAGTCAATTTGTTCCTATATAAGTAGCGACGCATTTTGACTTAGCAGTGAGTTACGTGCTACTGAAAATGTGCTGCATTTGTCAAAATGGTAGAAATGTACATCGACTCATCTGCTGATGTATTTTCCTCTCTTACTGATGTGTTTATATTTTTAATCATGGTGCATCAATAACAGATATTACCTTCGGGGGTTGTACCGCGGATAATTTTCCTTTTGGTAACGTATTTGCAATAAGTAAAGTATGCTAAAAAGATGTCCTCTTTCTCTCTATATATATACATATACCATGCTCATTATGTAAACAAAATTGTGCACTATATATATATATATATATATAATATATATATATATATATATATATATATATATATATATATATAAAACCTTCATGTAGCAAATCTATACCTATATATGTCATGCCTTCATCACTACGGTATCAATTCACGAATATACAGTTATACACGCTGTCAGTTGTTAGCACTAAATCACCACTATACAAATGCACATGGCCTACGTCATTTCTAGACGAACACATACTCAGACATAAATAGACACACACAGATACTTAGATGCAGTCATACACAGAGAGAAGAGAGACATATGCACAGATATTATTCACACTTAAAAAGAAGTTCATTTTGCCAAGAAGTTTTCTTCAATATTCTTTTTTTTTATATTTCATGTTTCTTGTTTTTGCATCATTCTTTACATGATTTTTCGCTTTTTTATTTTCTTCTATGTTTATTCTCCATGTCTTTGGAATATTTTCATGTTCTTTCAAGCCTTGATATTAACCTTTTATAGAGATATGAAAGTTCGGTTGAGTAATTCTTAGCTAACCCAAGTCATTTCTTTTAAAAATGTCTAAGCCAACCAAATGCATTCATTAATGATATTTAACTTTCTTACATGGAATATTTATTTGGCTTCTTTTCCGTGATATCTTCGTGACTTGTATACCGAAAGATCACAGTTTGTATAGAGAAAAAATATACCATTTACAGAATATATTTCTCGTATCAATGTTGTCATTTTATATTTTTATACATTTTTATGTTGCATTTTTATTCGTTTCTTTTTGTTTAGATGTATTCATCGATCCAGAAAGTGATCGCTGCTTTATATCAAACTCTAACCTGAATGGCATTCCCCATAACAAAGATGGCTGCGAAACGGAGATATATTTGTGAGCGCACGCGTGTGTGTATGTGTATACATGTATATATAATTATACATATATATATATATATATATATATATATATATATATATATATACATGCAGACACACATATATATGCATAAATGACATCCCTACGTCAGATTGAAGGAACCATGACTTTTGTTGCTATTTTTATATAGCAGCTTCTACTGCTTGCCCCATAAATATTTGCGGATACATATGAAAGCTGACATAGAAATAAGGCTGTGTTGATACACAGGCTGTATCTCAAGGTAAAAGACAGTGAATCTACCAAAATCTTGAGTAGTATTTAATCCAAAATGGTTTAATCCACCTACTGGGAGATAATTCTGCATGAAATATTTCATAAACTTTATGAATTATTTGGACTTCCAAAATTCGTCGTATCCAATACTAGAAACATTCTACAGCGAAGAAATTGATGGAAAATAATTTTTGTAACGCAATGGTAACTCGTGGCAGACTTTCGTCTTATTGAACCTCCTAAGTAAGAATTATATTAATTAAACATACACAAACTTTATCTACTCCGTGAACTTCGTGCTTCTCTTCAAGTTTTCAGAAAGAACGGGACAACTATTATGTGGTTGTTTGTGAAGTTTGATTAAGTTTCTGCACCAAGAGGAGACGAAAATACTCTCAATTTTTTTTTTCATTTGAGAGAAAAATGTAAGTCTCGTCGCAACAGTATAAGAAAATATTATGTACGGAGATGAGCGGCAAAATACAATAACCTCCTTTATTAAGAATGGATGATACATTTATTAGATGTTGCAGTTTAAAAGGAATCCGTACAAAAAATAGGAAACAGAATATCCATAAGGAAGGGATACATGAGAAGAGAAGCCGTGGTACCTATTTACTGAAGTTGTTCCACCATCAAATATTACATTTCCAAAATTCCAGTAGAATCTAATGTGGTCACACGCCTAATATTAATTTATCCCTCAAAGGAATCCATTCCATCTCGAGGAGATGGTTACATTGTACTATTAGGTTGTCCCAAAAGTTCGTAAACACTTGCGAAAATTGAATTTTTACTCGCCAAGTACTAACAAAAACAACAAAAATTATTCCTCAAAATAAAGACCATTATTTTCCAAGACTTTCTACGAACTTTTGGGACAACCTCATATATAGTCGTGCAGACTTCTAATAAATATGATGAGCATAGTCAGAAGACCTTTCATGATGCTTTGCCGAATGGGGATAGACTCGACAATAACAAGAAATAGCAGAATTTTCCCCATTTCCCTCCCTAATGACAAAACTAGGTAAGATGAAGGGCAAAATACACAATGGAGTCCTACATACAAAATATCTGAAGCTGTATAAGCGATGGGCACGACTGGAAGGATTTCCATCATGGACTGCTACATCAAGGACAGCTCGAAGCAAAACAGCGACAAAAACGGTTCTACACTGGTGATGGTCCTGGATGAGTGGTTCTCAATCATTCTTTGCCGATAGAACTCCTTTCAGTCTAATATTTCAGTCTACTCCCCTTCCATTACCATTCGCTGTGTATGGAACAAATCCTAAACTACGTTTGTAATTAAGTATTATTTGCAATTTTATGGAAAAAAATATTTTGGTTATTGTAAGAAAGATTACAATTTTATTTATTGTTTGAATCTTTCATTCATTTACTTGTTTCAGTAATTTCACTGCGATCATGCTGGAGCACCGCTTCTGGTCGAACAACTCGACACCAGAACTTATTATTTGTAAGCCCAGTACATACTCTATCGGTCTCTTTCACCGAACCGCAGGCTTACATGGACGTTACCACACCAACATCAATGTCAACATACATACATACATACATACATACACACACACACACATATATATATATATATATATATATATACATATATATATATACATATATATATATATATATATTATATATATATATATATATATATATATATATATATATACGACGAGCTTATTTCAGCTTCTATCTACGAAATCCAGTCACAGGACTTTGGTGGGTCAGAGGCTATAGTAGAAGACATTTGCCAAGAATGTCACTCAGTCACTCAGTGGGACTGAACCCGGAACAATGTGGTTAGGAAGCAAGCTTCTGTTTGAACGTAAATTTTAACAGAATCCTTTATGAACCACAGAGGCTGCACAGAGACCTCGCGCCGTATGGAAACCAGATGAGAAGAAGTGGCCTACATAAAGATATTCCCAAGAGGAGACGAAAATTCTCTCAATTTGTTTTCTCTTGGGAGAGAGATGTAAGTCTTGTCGCATCAGTATAAAAAAGAATATTATGTACAGAGACTTAATTTTTTATAGAAATATATCCAATCTAAATAATCACGTATCAATTTTTTTTAAATATCTTCTGTCAAATTAGACAGCAAGCCAACAGAAAACTTAATAGAATTCAGAAGACGCAATTATAAAAATAGTATTCAATACTATTTACACTAATATAATACTAATTATAACAACAGCGTTTATGAGACGTTCTGGCTCAGCCGATTTGGCGCCTCCTGTATGGTATCACTGATCCGAGGCCGACTTATTTTGCTGCGGATTTAAAAAAATTTCTGTGACTTTAAAATTTCTCTTCTTCCTTTCTCCCTTCCATTCTCTCTACGTTTATTTGTATTTCTATTTATTTGTATGAGGTCGGTAAACGTATTTTATGTCAATTGCGTTCAATTTATAAAATCTCTCTCTCTCTCTCTCTCTCACCTACTCTTTCTATCTCTGTGCTTATGTTTTTGAGCATCTGGCTGTGTTGGTTTGTTTAATATTCCTCTCAAGCTCTCCCTCCCTCCCTGTACTGCGCCCGATCTGTGTGTTTGGCTTGCCTCCAGCTAAAATACGCTGAGTGTCCTGCCAGCCAAATCAATCGCCTCCACACACCTGCACCCTATCGTCTCATTCTGCATCAATAAGTTTCAAAGCGCTCAACTTAGCATTAAGCTGAACCTATTTAAAATAACGATTTCAAATTTTGCCACAGGGCCAACAATTTTGGACGTGAGGCCATTTCCATCGCATCGGCACCAGTGACCAACTAGTATTCATTTTATCAAGCACCGAAACCATGAAACGACACATTGACCTTCGTGGTATTTGATCCCAAAATGTAAAGACGGACGAAATACCATTAAGCACTTTTCCCGGCGTGCTAACGATTCTACCAGATGGCCGCCTTCAATTTACTTTAAATTGGGTTATATATATACATAAGTAATGTTAAATTTACAATTGCTTTAACTCTACGGTCACATGCAACGTTTAGAATATATATATATATATATATAATATATATATATATATATATATATATATATATTATATATATATATATATATATATATATATAAAGATACACACGTGTGTGTGTTTGTGTCTATTTCGTTTTTGCTCTGACCACCGCTCGAGGAATGGTGTTGATGCATTTACATCCTCGTAACTTAGTTACGATAGAATAAGCACCCGGCTTTGAAAATTTCCACTGTGATCGATTCATTCGACTAAAAAAATTTCCACGTCGTGTTTCAACATGACACAGTCTGATGACTGAAACAGGTAAATATGAAAATAACGTTAGGTATTATAACTTCAGAGCTGATTGCCAGACAAATACAATTTTTATTAGAACCTTTTCACGTGGGCTCTTTTGGCTGCACGCAACCAGATGAGTTATTGTTAGCATTTTGTTAGTTATTTATTTGCTTATATTTTTCAAATTGTGAAGGTCATTTGAGGAGCCGCTTATAAATGACTTTCTTCTCTGTGTCAGTGAGATATGGAAGTGTACTGTCTACATCAGTAGAAAACTAGATACATTCCAGCGAAGACAAGTGAGAGGGATTCTGAGGACTTACAAGGAATACCAAATAATTAATGAAGATATTGTAAAAGAGAGCCAACCGAAATCTTTTAGGGAAGTCATTATAGAACGAAGATTAAAAGAAGCAGGTCACATACTACAGCAACCAGATTGTTATACCATTTTGACAAAGCTGTGAAGTGGACACCACCGGCGGATACAAGAGAGGACGACCGAAAAGTACACGGTGAAGAGCATTCATAAACGATCCGAGAGAGGTCACACTCACATGACTGGATGTAATATAAACTGCAACTAACAGAAACTAGAAGAGTCAAAACTGGAATAGCTCCGATCCTAGTTTTACTCAATGACTGCTGACCTGGGGCTAAACAACAATGAAAATGAGAAGACTTCAAGAGTAGAATTCTTCAACATAGTTCTTAGAACTAAATTTAATCGATATTTCTATTTGTCCTTTAAAAAAAGAAATAATAATCTAAATCTGATTATTTTCGTATTATTTACTTTTGCACAATCTTCCCACATACTTATGAACTAAATCGATTTCTTTATATCGGTGTAAGGCCAGAAATTTATGTTTGATGAGAGAGAAGATTGTGTTAAATTAATGACTTTACCCAGGGTATTATCGATAGAAAGCAAAGAAAATCACCCCAGCAGAGCAGCACTTTCAAAGTGAATTGTGGACTTACTTTGCCGCGAGCGGTTTTGTTTTATTTTACTTGAACATTTAATAAGCAATTTCTGTAGCAATTACTTTCCTCCATTACTTCGTATGATAAAGAAGAGGTGATGAAGTGACTGATAATAAGGTGTCCCCGAATTACTTTCTCACTCCGCTTCATTTTCAATTTACGATGTCCTCTCTGGTGTAGATTAAAATTCTCCTACGAATATAACACGAAAATAGAGATTTATTTTTAACCCTTACAGAAGCAAGACATAAATATATTGTTTTGTTGAACTTGTTGGGAATATACAAAAGCGTTCTGATCAAGAAAACTTATTTACATGAAAGCAATCCAAGGATGACCACTTCGACTATTAGGAACAATGTTACCTAATTATAATACCCAGGTTCCTCGTTCATTGAAAAGCTCTTTAAGAGTGCCAAAGGAAAGGCATTTGGCTGATACATTCAGCAGCACAATCGAATATTTAGAAACACCGTCGATAGCATTATTCAATGCAATCCATCCATGACCATGCAATTTTCCTTTTTAACAGTGTATGTAGGAAAACCTTGCCCTGCGTTTACAATAATGGGTTTTTGATGGGGAGTACAATACTTCGTATGTTTCAAAGATTACGAGTACAAATAATTTCCTCAGCGTAATATACATACAGACATATATGTGTATTATATGAATTGCAATAATATACATTAAACTGTTCCTTGATGATCTATTTTCGTTGTGTATCGCAATGCAGCAGTGAACTTGGAAAGCTTAGAGCAGAGCTGAAAACAACCATAATTAATAGTGAAACGCGTGTAGGCACAATAATATAAACTTGTGCTTATTAGGTCTGATCAATAGGTATCCGGACTGTTGCTTTAATAACGAAGCTAAAGCATGCAGAGTAAAGCCGCTTAGCAGAAACTGACCTGGAAGGAATTCTGTGCGCATCTGCACCAAATTTTAACGTCCTATCCCACTTCTGCTGTTTACAGTAGTGCTTGGTAGGAAGGTATGCAGCGAGTGATTGTCGCATTGACCATCACAAAGAACGCTGACATGGCGATACCTGCTCAAAGTTGGAGAAAGTGTATGGAAATGAGTCTACGAGTTGCACACATGTATACGAGTGGCTCAGATGTTTCCAAGATGGCCGAAAACATATCGATATTGACAAAAGTTCTGAGAGACCCACAATCAGCAGAACTCAGAAAAATATCGCAGATGTGCGTGCAGCTGTAAGGGGAAATTGTCAAATAGCCATCCGTAATTTATCAGAGGATGTGCAGATTAGTTTCGGTTCAGTTCGTGCCATTATCACTGAAGATTTGGTTATGAGACGCGTGTCTGCCAAGTTTGTGTCAAAACCGCTTTCAGTCGACAAAGAACACAGCCGAGTTTCAGTTGCACAAAATCTCCTTGATTGTGTTGAGAAGGATGAAAACATTCCGAAGACCTCTGAACAAGTATCGCCAGCCTTTTGCTAAAATTTGATGCCGATTCTTTGCTCAACTTTCTCTGCCATGATCAATGTGACGATTACACACTACACACCTTCTTTCCAAGCACTGCTGTAAGGATCGGATAGGAGCTAGGACGTTAAAATTTCGAGTACGTGCACAATAGAGGTTTAGGTCAACCTGTACCAAGCATCTTTACTCTGCGTGATTTAGCTTCGGTTTTATGGCAACAGTGCGGATACTTATTGATCGGACCATGCAGACTCATTTCCCATGAGCTTTTGTGTGTGTCTATATATATATATATATATATATATATATATATATATATATATATATATGTATATGTATGTGTGTGTGTGTATGTGTGTGCATACTCCTGTATATGTATTTTATGTATATTTATATGGTTGTTAATTGTCATTCCAGATAAAAATCAATCGTGCTTTTAAAGAGATTAAATGGTATTTCAGTAGTGGCAATTTCTTTAAAAACTAGACATTGGCAAATGTTAAAAATGCATCATTGTGTAGAGGTTGTGGAATATTTTGAGTACAGGTGCAGCATTTCAAAGGTGCACAATTAAAGGGTGTCCATTTCGAGTATATGTAGATTTGGCTGTCATCCGATTATGCTGTAACCTGTGCAATTGCATTCTGCTACATCTCGAGTGGAACGCTACTTCTCGAGTGGAAGCAAACATGCATGGTTCTTAATTGATGGATTACAGCAGATTGAGTTTTATTAACTAGCTTCCACATTGGTGCGAGCTATTGGTCAAGGTTACAATCCCGATATATTTTTCTATCACTTTCAAAGATCTCAGTAGAATCCTAGAAGTTGCTTTTTGTGCTTTCTAGAAAATCAGGTAACAAGACATATTGAAATTCCTGTCAAATAGGATTGGAAAACGATTCATGTAAAACAAAACTAGTCTGAAGAAGTTCCTCCTCTACAACCACTTATTTCAGTCTTAATCCATCCACCTTCCTATTTTTTATTCACAGCTATGTTTAAGTTATTTCGTTGCTGTAGTTTACCAAGTTAAACTTTTTCATCTGATTTAGTTGTCCTTCTTGTTATCTTGACATGACTGCAACAACACCAAATAGATCCCATTAAAAAGTTACTTATTTTAAAACCGATCAGAACATCTTCAGCTTTGACGAAAGTTTCTCATTAATATATTTCTTCCCAGCTTCCGAGTCTGTTGTGTAATTTTGTTTATCATAAAGATTTTCTCCCTGTAACTTTTTCAAGTTTGAGTTTTTTGAAGAACTCCAGTCACTCAACATATATTTAGACTCTCTTAACTTCGCATTGCTTTGAGATATCCGTTTTCGCAGAGCAAAAACTCTATTGACCGTATCTTTGTAAGGTGTCAGTCTTTTCACACATTGTGGCCGAACGTTTGACATATTGAAACGTCTTGTTTGTACTGATTCGGAAGGAAATTTTATCTCAGAAGCTCCCAGCTTTCAAGTCTCATGAGTTCCATCGCGTACCGTTATACCAGTCTTTTAAAAAGTATAACCTGTCAAATATTTTTTATCGTTGTTTCATCGTATATATTATAATACACACATGCATATATATATATATTATATATATATATATATACATGCTTATGTATAGATATAGATATATACACATGTATGTATATATATATATATATATATATATATATATATATATATATTAGTATATATATATATATATATTTATTACATCACACGCACATGCACACACATACATACATACACACATATATATGCAAACATATACACATATGTGTGAATGTTGATTCATGTAGTTACTGCCTGAACATGGATATTTTATTTCAGTTATCTAAAAGTATTGGTTCTTTTGAAACTTTGTAGCAAATGAGCAGACCAATGGCAAAGTATCAAACATACGACGGTTCCAACTCTATATAACAGGTGAAACAATGAACATAAAAAAAGAATTTCACTTTGTTGATAAACACCAAAGAAAATCTATGTGCGGTGCCTAAGTTCATGTTAGCAAACATGGAGGAAGGGAGATGGGAAATATAAAAAGAAAATAAGAAATAAAATGCAGGATAAGACGATCATGAAATATAATAAAGAAATTCAGGATTCTGTGAAGATTGCGCTCGTAAATATACACACACACATACATGCATGTATACATCCATACACACATACACATGCACATACGCATTTATATACACATCTCTCTCCCCATATATGTGCCTCTCTCTGTGTGTGTGTGTGTGTATGTGTGTGTGTGGTGTATGTTAATAGGCTTTTTGCGTTTTTATATATTGTTTGCAATATTCTTGATGTGAATGCACGTGTCGAAAGAAATCTTGTTGCGACTTGGAAGGGCCATCACGCCAACAATGACAACCACGCTAGTTCACTTCCACTTCTTTGTCCTTAATCCGCTGGGTACATATCTAACCAACTAACTAATCGATCATTTGTCTAATGCGCTGGTTTTTGTGGCTACGACGGATGGTATAGAGCCGGAGTGTGGGTTAGAGGATTCTTAGATGACAAGAGAAAGGTGCCACTGAAATCTACCCTGGGTACCGGAACAAGAATTGGATCAGTATACAAAGGGTTTGTGATAAAGCAAACTCACGGTAGTGGCAGATAAATATCGGTGAGTGTTCTTTATAGAAGCCATTCTTCATGGAGTGTTATCCTGTAGGTTTAGTAAGGCTCTGACGGACCTCAAACACAAAATTAAGATCGCTGAGAAACCAGGGACTTCCATTAGATCATACTTATTAAAACGTACCCTTTCAGCAAGACCACATGCACTGATAGGAACAACCACAGGAAAAACAAAAACAAGGCAAGAACGCAAAGTATCCACACAGTTAGAAGGTACAGAAAAGGGGACAAGAAAACATCCAGACAGATGATACAAAAAAGAGAAAAAGAAAAAACAATGACGGGTCATTCGAAGTTTTCTTTCCTCAGTCGAGTTCCAGATTATCTTTGGAATTTCGGCTAGTTATACTCGAGATTGCTCTAATTTGGTCAGCCCCAAGGAAAAACTAAGCTAAGAGCACTTGATTCCTTGGAAGAAAGCAGCGAATATATAAGAAAACAAATACGGAAAAAAAAGAAGGCAGAATGGCACACAGTACAAATGCAAATAACAAGGCATAACAAAAAGTCTTTCGACTAAGGACGAATTAAATTAAGCAGGCGTGTTGGAAGTTAAGCCTTACGGCAGGGACATAGAGGTGACAGGCATGGGGAGGAATACATGTTGCACGATGGTAGGCCCAAGAATGAAAGTCAGCTTAGCCGAACTGGTCACGTGGAGAGGAGAGAGCAGAGGGAGAGAGATAG
>NC_043015.1:36781832-36789332 GCF_006345805.1 Octopus sinensis
GGTAATATTGCGAATAAAGGGTTCAACGCTGGTTCTGTGTCAGCGTGTGTATATATGCATTTTTTGCGTAATGAGATAAAAAAAAAACGAAGGCTGTATAGATATTAGAGCATTTATAGATAGAAGGTCTTACAGCTGTTTCTAAGATATTAATTAATAATAATATCCCTTCATCGGATACGGTGTGAGATGAAAAATTGAGTCATAGTTGGTTTCGATGTGATAATATTAGACAGTATCGCATCGAAACTAACTATGACTTAATTTTTCATCTCACACCGTCTTCGATGAAGGGATATTATTAATTAATATCCTAGAAAAAGCTGTAAGACATATCTATAGATGGTCTAATATCTATACAGCCTTGGATTTTTTATCGTATTACGCAAAAGGAGTCTTATATATGAATATATGTATATATCTATATACATGAGAATATACACACAGACATATATATATATATATTATATATATTATATTATATATATATATATACATATTTTCTTTTTTTATTCCACTACATTTTGCAGTCATTTGACTGCGGTGAAACTGCAGCACCGTCTTTAGTCGAGCAAACCGTCCCCAGGACTTATCCTGTGTAAGCCTAGTACTTATTCTCTTTTCCCGAATGGCTAGGCTACAGGGACACAACCACACCAACACTGGGTCTCATGCGATGGAGGGATAAACAAACACAGACACACAAACATATGTATGTATATATATATATATATACCGGAGTAAACACATAAATGTGAAACAAGGTGGAAAAAAGAGTACTCAAAAATACCAGTGGTAGAGTAATATGCTTTATTTTAAGCAGCAGAAAATTCAACAAAATCTGTTACTCTGAGTTTCTCGTTGCCGTTCATCAGACAGTTTTTCTAGCAAAAACTGTCTGATGAACGGCAACGAGAAACTCAGAGTAACAGATTTTGTTGAATTTTCTGCTGCTTAAAATAAAGTATATATATATATATATATATATATATATATATATATATATATAATAATATATACGACGGGATTCTTTCAGTTTCCGTCTGCCAAATCTAATCACAAAACTTTGGTCGGCTCGAGATTATAGCAGAAGACATTTACCAAAAGTGCCGAGCATGCAACTGAAACCGGAACTGTCTGGCTGGGAAGCAAGCTTCTTACCACACAGCCACGCCTGTATATTCTTCTTCTTCTTCTCCTCCTCCTCCTCCTTCTTCTTCTTCTTCTCTTCTTCTTCTTCTTCTTCTTCTTCTTCTTCTTCTTCTTCTTTTTCTCAATATTATTATTATTATTATTATTATTATATTGATATTTATATACATACATGCACACACCACGTACACACACACATATATATGTATATATATATATTAATATATGTGTGTGTATGTGTATATATGTAGATATATATATATATATATATTACATATATATATATAGAGAAAGAGAGATAGATAGATAGATAGTTAGATAGATAGATAGATAGATAGATAGATAGATAGATAGATAGATAGATAGAAGGATAAATAGGTATAGATATACACTGAAATCAATATATTCATGCATATCTACATGCATCAATATATGTATATATATATATATACATACATATATATATATATATATATATATATATATATATATACATACCTACATACATACATACATACACGCACACAGTCACATACATATATCCATCTGCGTGTACATAGATGTATAAATAATATATAAATGTATGCCTGCGTGAGTGTGTGAGTGTGTGTATATGTTTGTGTGTGTATGTCTTTTACTCTCACACACACATCAATAGAAAACATCCAGTGGCAGCAAAACCAATTAATTTTTATAAGTGTGCCAATTAACGTGAGTGGTCGATATTTTATATTTATACAATCGATATGAATGTCAGTCTCCTTTATGTGAAGTTTTATTGGTGAAAGATTTATGATTCGTGTTGGAACTGTATTAAAAAATGAAGTGAACTTTAGCCCGGTTCCCTAACGTTATTGTTATACGTCTAAATAAAATGTGATTACATTTATAAATGATGCAGAAAATGTGAAGCAGATGGACGACTAAATGAAGCAGGCCATATTGTGTAGTGAACAGACAGACGGAATTATGAGCTGACAAAGGAACATCAACGTGGTGTGTTAACCTACGAAAACCGCCAACCAATTATTCCTCAAATCAACCGAATTGAAAATGGCGATTCGCTTTGCAGAATTTCCTAACATATGTCTCTGGTAAAATCACAAAAGTCAAAAAGAAAAAGAATAAATTTTCCATTTAATTTGAAGTGGACGGTTATATTGGATGGGAGAGTCCTCAATACAGAACACTTTCAAAATAAGTGAGGATTATCGCAGGTGCAAAAGCTTTAATCATAATTTTACTGTATTTAGATTAACATGGCTCGAAATAACAGCACACGCACTGTCATCGTGGACAACAGGATGAAACTCAAGAGCATCGTCATCACCTGTACCGCCATCATTATCATCATCTTCAGCATCACTAGACACACTGCCACACAATAGTCATCATCATCATCATCTTTATTATCATCATCATCAGTATCATCGTCAGTATCACCACCAAAACCATAACAGCAGCAAAAACCAGCAGCAAAATTGAAAACGGCAAAATCAACAGTAAAAACAATTGTGACCGTTTCTCCATACATCGTTTGCTGGAACGTTCACTTTTAGCCTACATCCTCATCTTATGATGCCGAGTTGCCGGTGTCATGTCTGCTTCCGAAAGTATACAACATTGGTGAGTTGATATTTCGGAAAGTATGAAGGCTCTTCTGGAAAGTTACAGAGAAATGAGAATACCAAGTAAACCGTTATTTTCTTTTTCGGAGAAAATATTCCAAGAATTTTAATCAATATAATATATAATATGAATTCCCATCACATTACACACACACACACACACACACACACAGACATACACCCAAGCACACAGGCATATATATATATATATATATCAGATTTAAAATAAAACGTGTATATAGATACTGTGGATTAATTTCAAAATGCAAATGTCCTTCACGAGGACACAGATCGGATTACGACCTCCTATATTCACTTTAGGTTCATGGGTGTCGTTCGTGTTTGTGTGTGTGTGTGCTTGCGTGTGTGTGTATGTATGGTACGTATACACACACACACACACACCACATATATATATATATATATATATATATATATACTATAATATATATATATATATATATATATATATATATATATATTATATATATAATATATAATAATATATATATATATATATATATATATATATATATATATATTGGTAAGTCAAACTGTGTACGTATTGTTGTTTCTGTAAAACAAAAGTGAGTGTTGCACGATTCCATTTTGAGTGAATCTCATTGCTTTTCGATGCATTTTGTACCTTCTTTCATTGAAGAAGAAGCAGAAGAAGAATGCTGCTCGGACAACAATTTATATACTGCTTCCTGCGCTTCTTCATCCATTGCAAATCGACAATTCCATAAAGAATCTTTGAATGGCCCTAAGAGGTGATAGTTGGTAGGAACAATATATCTGAACTGTGTGTGGGATGTTATAGCAGTTCGAAACGCAATTCTTCAATGGTTTCAAGTGTGTGGGCAGCCATACGACGGTGTGATTTGTCATTTGACAATCACACTTGCTTTGATACAGTCGTGGCATTTTGTGAGAACGGCTATTTTCAGTATGTTGGCCCTTATTTCTCTGCGCCATACGCTCGTGACTGTAGATCCCTTTTCCTGGTAATGTTCCAGTAGAAGCCCTTTCGTGTCCCCAACTGAGTTGTGGGTCACATTTTCTGCAGAATGTTCAATGTTGAATTTATTTTTCTTTTGAGATCCCGGACGTTTCCATTCCATACCCATCCTTTTGCATTCACGCTAACGCAACCAGATCTCACCTCCTATGACTATTCTCTCTATTCATGTTTGTAGCGGTCAAATAAATCTTTAACAGATCACCACATGATTGCACTTATGAAGTGAGGTAAGCTTTCTTGGAACGCGTGCCATGGAGGATTTCCTATGCAGAACCACGACTAATTTGTAGAAAGCATATCACCTCATCGTTGTTTACTTGTCTTTTAGCCGAAGCCATCTTTTAGTTTTGTTGAATCGTTACGCCAGTGGTGGAGATTGATGTAAGTTCTATTCCCTCTTGGTGCGTTAACGCTAATTTGATCAATTTTACATTTCTCAATATATATATTCACACTTCTACGAGGTAGAGCGCTGTCTCCGCATTTTACTGAAAACCTGAGATAATTATCACCTCCTGTCACAACGTCAGACCGGAGAAATTGGATCATTGATCTCTGTTCTTCCATGGTGAACACAGCCATCGGTGCAGTCATGTTTAGTCGGTAAGACACGAACGATAACTGGTGCAATCTAAATCGAACCTCAGTTTCGAAAGCGCAAGAGTAACATCTTATAGCACACGAGGCCGGAAGGCAGTGCGACCAAACTAAAGTAAGCTTTCTTGAAATTGTAGATAGTTTGTGACTCCTCGTTTGTGTGCGTGTGTGTGTGTGTGTGTGTGTGTTTGTGTGCGTGTGTGTGTGCGTGTGTGCGCGTGTGTGTGCGTGTGTGTGTGGTGTGTGTGTGTGTGTTTGTATGCGTGTGTGCGTGTGTGTGTGTAGCAGAGAGGGACAGGAAAATAGCGACATGAAGGTCGGTAACAAATTGTTTACAGAATGTTTTGATTTTCATGATAGCCACACACGTCCAAATACATAGCTTCAATTTGGGAGGATTCATCGTACAATCTTTGCTGTTTTTGTAGGAATCATGTATGTTGCATGTGCACATATGTAACTTCATTTACGATCCCGTGTAACATATGCTTGTGCATAAGTGTTTGACAAATATTATGCATGTATGAGTATGTTTGGGTTAATATATGTACAAATGTAGGGGCACATAAAGCGCCCATTAAGGCCCTGTCTTTCACATACACTAAATGATTACTGAGGCACGCATAAACACTTGCATAACGTTGGATAGTCTCGAATTTACTAGCCTTGGTTTTCATGAGGTATTTATATACATCTAACTCTTGTAAACACTTTAAAACCCCTACGTGTGTATGCATATACATATATACATATAGTTGTTGATATCGTTATACAAGCATATAAATTCTTTCGTAGGAAAACCGGATTTTATATATTATGGTATATTCACACTTCTACGCACACATATGGATTAAGGCATTTATATCAACACCTACTCAAACATAAATACGCCTTTAAGATTCTAAAGATGCCTAGTCATTCTTATAAGAAGTTTCAAACAGAATTTAAAGATGGAATAGAAGACAAATCGGTTAATTCAGAAAATGGGTTTAGGTGGATAAGTGAGAGACAAAAGTACATATCTATCTATCTATCTATCTATCTATCTATCTATCTATCTATCTATCTATCTATCTATCTATCTATCTATCTATCTATCTATCATCTATCAATCCATCCATCCAGCCACATCATCATCTATCTATCTATCTATCTACTATCTATCTACCGCTCTATCTATCTATCTATCTATCTATCTATCTATCTATCCAGATAGATAGATAGATAGATAGATAGATATAGATAGATAAGATAGATAGATAGATAATAGATAGATAGATAGATAGATAGATAGATAGATAGATAGATAGATAGATAGATAGATAGATAGATAGATAGATAGATAGATAGATAGATAGATAGACACACACACACACAAACATATATATTATATATAATCATACTATACGTACGATAAAATAATGTGAATCCAATGAAGATAAATGTAGATAAATGGTGAATAACCTCTAGCGAGCGATAAACGGTGATAAAATAAGATGGCTGGTAAACAATATCATTTGGGGAAGAAACAAACAACACACAAGAAGAAACTATTGAGCATATGGATGTGAGAAATAAGCGAACGTTACAAGCGGACCGTTTCAAAGACTGTTCATGGAAACGCACATTTATTACATATTTTTATGTTCTAAATAGCAAGCAGGAAAGACTTAGCTCTTCAGCATTTAAACCAGACATATTGACCCAAAATATTCTACCAGTTTTATATTCATACTAGCTTGACCTGGCCTCTCACACCAACCCTAACATCGTTTTAAGAATAAACAATGATTTGATCGAGATAATGCATGATGATTCAAACAATGTCGATATATATATGTATGTGTATATATATAGATATATATACATATATATATATACATATGCGTGTGTGTGTGTATGGTGGTTGTGTACTCTTTATGCAGGGTCTGGCCACCTCTTGTACCTAAAGTTTAGATCCATCATGGCGTCTAATATGTCTTTTGAGGCGTCCGTTAGATTTGTAGACCTTATGGTCCACATGGCATCGAAAGGTATGCACGGACATATATCTATCCAGTCACCTGATGACCTCCCAAAATTCTCGGTATAGCAAATACTTAGGAGCGCTCTGAAGATTCGAACTTAAACTCCGATGTCTTTATGAGGATCCAACTCCGCGCTGTAAAGCGTTGTTCTAAGAGGAATCAAAGTGAACAGATATAATAACAATTATGCGATTAAAAAATTACGCATAACAGGTTGGGTTTGATATACAAAGAATATATATACAGGGTATCCACAAAGTGTGGGTACATGGAGTAAATAAAATCATAAGATAAACAATTAAATATAAGAAATATTAATTTCGTTAAGTATGTGTTAATCCCTATGTGGGTACACGGGGTAAATAAAATCATAACATATAGAATTAAATATAAGAAATAATAATTTCTTAAACTATGTGTTAATCCCCATGTGCCCAGACTTTGTGGACAACCTGTATGTATATATATATATATATATATATAATATATATACAGGTATGTATGAAAGCAGAAATAAAATTTCCATGGATCTCCTTGCTCCGAGAAACTGTTGTGGCACGGTTCCCCTTTCCCCTTCAATTTTCTCTCTATAAAAAAATTAGTCTGTGTCAGTTTGATTTGGTTATATAAATATCTATATATTATAAACCCCTTATACTCATCATCCTTTACGTTGCTTCTGTTTGCATGTATATATTTATACAGTATATCAAACCCAAGCTGTTTTATTCAATTTGTTTATCCGCATGATTGCCATAGTGTGTGAGTATATATATATATAAATATATATACATATAAAATATATCACGTTGAGTAAAATGTAAGCAACGTTTTGAACCATAGAGAATGGTTACAGGATTTTTGCTGAGTTCTGAATTTTTTTATACTATTTTTTTGGGCAATTGTCTGATAATACAGACATATACTTGCCCAGACATAGACAAAGAGACAGAGACATTCTTCATGCCCATGACAATACTCGACAACACGTTTCACTAATGACACTCCAGCAATTGAAATAATTTGGCTACGAAGTTCTACCACACCCAGGTTATTTTCCAGACCTTTCTCC
>NC_043015.1:36799332-36811832 GCF_006345805.1 Octopus sinensis
ACTTAAAATTTTATTTGCTACGCAACTGTTTCTTGTTTTACTCAATGTACATTATGTTAATCAGTTTGAAAAACGATTTTCGAAGAATTATTATTTTTTACTTTGTTTTACTCAGCCTCTCTCTCACTCACACTCTCTCTATCACTCTCTCTCCTCCTCTCTCCCTCACACCTTCTCTCTCACTATCTCCAATTCTTTAAATTTTACAGTTGCATAATCCGCAGTTGCTTTTGTTCCACCTTATTTTATCGTCTGATAAAATAGATTTGAAGTACCAAGAGCAGCTTTCCGATTTTCTGTACATAAGCTCATTAGTGAGAATTTCGATTTGCAATGGGAATGGTTGTGTTTGTGTGGCTATATGTGTGTGTGTGTGTGTGTGTGGTGTGTGTGTGGTGTGTGTGTGTATATATATATGTATATATATATATATATATATATATATATGATATATATATATATATATATATATATATATATAGATATATATATATATATAATATATATATATATAGATAGATAGATAGATAGATAGATAGATAGATAGATAGACAAATAGATAGATAGATAAATAAATAGATAGATAGGTAGATAGATAGATAGATAGATAGATAGATAGATAGATAGATATATAGATAGATAGATAGATGATAGATAGATAGATAGATAGATAGATAGATAGATAGATAGATAGATTAGATAGATAGATAGATAGATAGATAGATAGATATTAGATGGATCATACAAGAAGATGGATAGAACAGACTTTAAGCCAAATCACTACAATCCTTTCTGTGATTCAACATCAGCTGTTAATTTGTGAGTTGTTTCACATACATATTATATAAATCTTATTCAGAAATCTATGTCCTTGCACGTCATGCATGTACGTATGTATGAATGTATCCATGCATGTATGTATGTTTATATATATATATATTATATATATATATGTATGTATGTATGTATGTATGTATGCATGTACGTACGTATGCTTACCTATTTGCGAATGTACCAACCTATATTTCCCGAGCTTATAAGATGTGTATTGTCGAAGTTTTGCCTTTGTCTCTCATCAATAGCATTGGTGAGACCAAACGACAGCGAAACCCTTGCTATGTGTACTGGTTTCGAAGCTGGACATGAGAACCAGTGACTCTCAAATATGAAGGGACACCAAGGAAAGTAGCATCCAAGTAATGACATCAATCTCATCGGTCACTCTATGTGTGAGAGTGTTAATGTTAGAAACTTTTTCTGTATCTTATAAGTTGTCTCAACCATCAGACTGCGGCCATGCTTGAGCACCCCTTGCAGGATGTTAAAGTAATTTACTTTTTAAGCCTGTTTCTTATTTTATTCCATAAAATACATGGGGACGTAAATATACCTACACCGGTTGTCATGTGATTGTATGGGAAAAGCATGAACCGCAAATAAACACACACAAGGGCCAGTCAATAGCTTGCTAGGACCGCTGAGTTGCCCTTGCCAAGCGGTGGTGCCCCAGCACGGCCGCGGCCTTCGGGCTAAAACATTTTTAAGGATTTAAGGATGCGACAGGCCAGCATTCAGTTCCCGTCTACCAAATTCCTTCACAAACATTTGGTCGCTCTCATGCTAGAGTACAAAACATTTGCGCAGTGTGCCTCAGGGTGATGCTAAACCTGGAAGTATATCGTTGTGAAGCAAACTTCTTATCACACAAGCACGCATGCGCATCTTTCAGCATTTCAGACATCGATGTAAGCATTATTTGCATACTGGACTTCTTTCGCGATAGAAGGTTGTCTGTTTATTTGGGATTGGTGTTTCTAGCCGGGCCTGTGCCCGAGTAGAATTGGCGCAAGCTTTATAGTGTGAGACACAAGAAGCATGTTGACTCTTAACTCTTGCAATTTCCAGCCATTACATTGCGCCCATGCTGGAGTATCCCTTGAAAACTATTTGACTCAAGTGTATACATTTTTAAACCTGTTACTTGTTCTATCGTTCTCATTTCTCGAACCGCTAGGTTACGGAGACGTAAAAACACCAACACCAGCCGATGTGGGAGCAAACATATTAAAAGAGACACGAACTCATGTATATATACGACGATCTTCTTTCAGTTTCCATCCGCCAAATTCACTCACAACGCTTTGGTCGGCCAGAACCTATAGCAGAAGAAGCTTGCCTAAGGGACCACTCTGAGACATTGTGTGTCTGAAACGGACCGGTGGCCCTTTCAAAATGAATCACTTTAGTTACTTATAGATACTTATAGTGCACGGAAACCGGATTCACGCCCTTAAGCACCCTATGGCTCAAGGAAAATACGAAAGATAAAAAACAACCATAACAGCTCAATGTAAGAAGACGCTCCAAGGAAAAGCCCATGAAATTTGAACTGCTAGGTGTTCTACCATTGAGCCACCTCTCAATTTATTCTCGCTCAACTTAGAAGTGATTGTCTTACATTTTGTTTGTCGAGATAATTAACTGTCATTTCATTCGTGTCGAGAGACCACATACAGTTGTTTCTCTACTAATATCAAATATCGGAATGGCAAAACTCAACAAATAGAATGTAGACAGCATAAAATCATCTCTCTCACATACACACATATACATATATACAGATATATATATATATATATATATTCTATATATATATATATATATATATATATATATATATATATATACATATATATATATATATATAGGACGGACACTCGAACAAATTTCGATCTACACTATTTAACTGTGGAGGCACAAGCCAACGGGATTAAAACTGAAAATAGTTCTGCCCCCGTCGCTCTAAAATGGGATTTAAACTTGAAGAACTGTGATTTTGTAAATAAGAATTCTTAACCAGAGCGTCATTTAGAATTTCGAATACTTAGCAATGCAATTGTAGTGTCGTCACCCGATTTAAAATCGCTAATATTCAAATTAATAGCTTTAAATAATTTCAATATATTTTTAAGCTTCTTATGTATAAATACGTTGTCGTAAAAACGGAACGATCCACAAAGAACATAATTATTTCTGTCTCATTATCTTCACGTGTCGTTCTGTTCTTCTTTTTTTCTTTTATAATGTCTTCAGATCTTCAACTTCGTCTTAATCTACTTCGCAAACTTCTCCTCCCACCTCCAACACCCCTCTCTAACCTATTTTTCTCTTTATCTTATTTGATCTTCTATTCTTCATTTCTATTTCGACGGCAACTTTTTGTTCTTTCTCCCTCCAGTTCTTACCGTTCTTCAGTATCTTTACCTGTCGACTCCTCCCTCTCCACCCACTTTCTATCATTCATTATTTGTTCTAATTCTTCGTATCATTTTAAAACTTCTTTGACATCTTTGTTGTCGGCTTTGTTGTAGTTGGAATTCTTCAATATATTCTTTCACGATTTCGTTCTTCTTCTTTTCTTCTTCTTCTTCTTCTTCTTCTTCTTCTTCTTCTTCTTCTTTTCTTCTTCTTCTTCTTCTTCTTCTTCTTCTTCATCATCATCATCATCATCATCATCTTCTTCTTCTTCTTCTTCATCATCATCATCATCTTCTTCATCATCATCATCATCATCATCATCATCACCATCATCATCTTCTTCCTCTTGTACTTCTTCCGCTTCTCCTCCACCGCCTCCTTTATAGTAGATACTCTCTTCATGCTTTTCTTCTCATCCTCATCCTCCTCCACTTATCCTAATTTTTGTTGTCGTTGTTGTTGTTATTATCATTAGTATTATTATTATTAGTTTTATTATTGCTACTATATTTGAGGCATTGTGCTGAATCCATAGTGAAGATTGCCCCACCGCCCTCCTTTGGCCGGGGGAGGCAGGGACTTATTTTTGGTCTGGTGAGAGTAGCAAAAGAGTTTGCATAGTGAACTCGTTTGAAAAGGTTTTGGTCAGACACTTTCCTCTTTGGCCCCCGTCAACTCTTTCTAGTTTCACTTGGAAAGGAAAGTGAGAGTGGAGAGCAAGTTTATTGAAAGGTATGAGAATTTTGGAAAAAAGGTCAGTGTGAAAGGAGCAATTCTGAGTGCAACGTCGTAACCACAAGGTCACTCACCTTCACCAAAATGCGTTATATTTCATCACACTATATTATATGTTTGTTTATTACAACAAGGGGCTAAACACAGAGAGGACAAACAAGAACAGACAAACAGATTAAGTGGATGATATCGACCCCAGTGTGTAACTAGTACTTATTTAATCGACCCCGAAGGATGAACGGCAAAGTCGACCTCGGCGGAATTTGAACTCAGAACGTAACGGCAGACGAAATACTACTAAGCATTTCGCCCGGCGTGCTAACGTTTCTGCCAGCTCGCCGCCTCATGTTATATATCACCTTACATTATATACACGCACCTGCACACGCAACGCACACACACACACACACACACACACGCACACACGCACACACTTTACACTTGTGTGTCCTTATGCATGTGATTCTGCTCATTACACATACATGGGAGAGTGAACATGTTTTATGCACGTGTTTTAGTAGATTCCTCTTCGTATACGTATTTATGACTATAGACGTGGGATTTCCTTCCTCTTTCTACCGACGCTAGTATATATCTACATACGCATAGGCGTATATTCAGAAGATATCCAGTCGTATATGTGAATGTAAACGTGTCTGTACATTTATTTGCGCTTTTCAACAAAAGTACCGCATTGATAATTGGATTCACTGGTTCTATTGTAAATAATATAATTATGAAATGTCTCTTAATGAGTTGAAGAACAGCAGCGATGTCTCTTGGAAAATAAGTCATGCTTCGTAACAATGTAGAGAAAGAAATTACAAAATTCTTCATTCTCTTTCTAATAGAGTTGTTAGTTAATTCCATAATGTTTTTGATTTTTGACTTAATTCTTCCTCAATAATGTCTCTTGTGCATTCGATTTGCGTTAACCCAGAATATATAATTATTCTTGCATATTTACACACGTACACATATGCACGGATATGCATATAAAGGTACATGCATACTTATGTACATATAAAAATAGGTATGTATGATATATATATATATATATATATATATATATATATATATAAGTATATATGCATATACATATATATATATATATATATATGTATATATGCATATACATATATATGTATATACATATATATATGTATATAGATATATATGTATATGTATATACATATATATATATTTCTGTATATGTATGTACATATATATATATATATATATATATATATATATATATGTACACATATATGTATATAGGTATATACATATATATATATATGCATTTATATACATATATACGTATATATATATATTGATAGTAAGTTAAAAACAGGGAAAAAGAAAACGAAAAACGAACGAAGTTGTGAATGTAGCACAAGCAATGTATAAATAAGAAACTCAGAGAAGGCAAAGAGTAGTAATTTCATGTTTGGTGCATGACTCTTCTTCGCCAACAGGAAAATCCAAGTGGGAGGAGGTAAAAAAGTCGGCAAGAAGCACGTGCGGTTACGTTTTTGAAATGACCAGAAACAGAAAGAATGAAGAAGGTGTTTTCTGGTACACGAGATGGCGAAAATGGTCAGTATGTGTATGTATGAGTGTGTGTGTGTTTGCGCATGTGTGTTCGTATGTGTGTGTGCGCGGACGGGCGTGTTAATGTTTTTGTGCGTGTATGAGAATGTGTGCATGTGAGTGTGTGTGTGTGCGGGTGGTGGTGTATGTGTGGAGTGTGTGTGTACGTGTATGTGTATGTGTGTGTGCACGCGAATGTATGTGTTGTGTTTGTCGGGTGTAGTATAGCATTAAAATAGCAATAAAAAAGTTTAAATTAGTGAAAACTAAAAATAGAAGTATATAATTCAAATAAACAAAATAGCGAAAATTAAAAAAATAGTAATAATAAATAAATAAATGTGAATGAATCAGCAGCAGAAAAAAAATTGGTAAAAGAAATAGAATCAGTAAATGGAATAATTAAAATGATTAAAAATATTATAAAAGAATTATAAAAAAACCTAACCGAATAAAAAAGATTCAGTAAAATGTTGTTGTAAAAATGAAGGGCGTGTGTGGGTGGAATGTCACTGAGGGGAGGGGGTTGCGATGCATCCTTTGTTAGCTTGAGTACGTAGAGTGAAAATGTAGCGCTGTTCAAGGCGGAGCGTAAAGTCGGTGGATGCCTGGAGTAGGGCAAGCAGAAGATGGTGAGGTCTGAGGTGGAGCTGTCAGCCAAGTGAATATGATGGGCGATCCTTGTCTTGTAGGTGTCGGTGACCAATTTAAACTTTATTGCAAAGATGAAACCTGATGCAGTAAATGAAGCTTGGAGAAGTGATGAAAAATGGGGGTTCCTAATGTAGAGGGTGTGTTGGAAAAAGGGAAGAATCCGGGCTACGCTGGAATGGAAAGGGGTGGAGCTACGGACCACTAGGTCGCATAGATTACGGGTGGGGTGGAAGGAAAGCAAGGGAGTATTGTGGAAAATAAGGAAGGTGTTGATGTCTAGACGGAAGGCCCGCAGCATCTTCCCATCGTCTGGACTGGCTATCCTGGACAAGGAAATTATCTTTTACACTTGCATATCCATGGCTCAGCTAACCGAATCTTCGAAGGCACTATCTATAGTATTCTTATTAAAGAATAGCTTTATACACACACAGACACACAGACATATGTGTGTGGCTGTGTGGTTCCGGGTTCAGTCCAAAAGCATAGGACCTTGGGCAAGTGTCTTCTACTATAGCCTCGGACAAACAAAATGCTTGTGAGTAGATTTGGTAGACGGAAACTGAAAGAAGTCCGTCGTATATATATATATATATATATATAATATATATATATATATATATGTGTGTGTGTGTGTGTGTGTGTGTGTGGTGTGTGTGTGTGTATGTGTGTGTGTGTGTATACATATATATATATATACACATATATATATATATGTATGCATATGTGTGTGTGTATGTTTGTGTGTCTGCCTTTGACCCCCCCAACATCGCTTGACAACCAATGTTGGTGTGTCTACGTCCCCGTCACTTAGCGGTTCGGAAAGAGAGACCGATTAGAATAAGTTCTAGGCTCTAGTACTGAGATCGATTTGCTCGACTACAGTCGGTGTTCCAGCATGGCCGCAGTCAGATGGCTGAAACAAGTAAAACAATAAAAGAATATATATATTTATATATATATATACATGTATATATATATATAGACTTATACATATATATGTATATATATACATACATATATATATTTATATACACACACACATATATATATATATATATATATATAGTACGTTTAAATATTTGTTGTGCAACATTTTTTATGTGAAGTCGTGTGTTGAAACAGATATTGTTATATTTCGGAATGGTCATATTGCCAGTTTAGCCAATAAAAACACACGCACTATATATAACACCAAATATATAGTGCGTGTGTTTTTATTGGCTAAACTGGCAATATGACCATTCCGAAATATATATATATCACTAGCTATGCCGATGATAGAAATTATCACAGGTAACAATAAACCAAGATGTCACGTGACGCTTACACGTGACCTGCATTCGATTTGAAAGTTGGTCGAAATAAACTACATGCAGTTCAATGGTGGACAATTTTAACCATTGCACTATCAACTCCAGTACAGCCTTCATCTACACGACCCGAATGCACTATTATCCAAGAGTCACGGGTAGTGAAACACTTGGGGATCAGTATGTGCAATGACACATAATTTGATATGCTCATTACGAAGGTGCCAGCAAAATGCTGACAACTGGCAGGATACATACTGAGGTCCTTCAAGACAAGCGAATCTTTTTTTCTCAGCTGCCTGAACCACCGCTCGTAGCTATGGTTACCACATAGTGCCAAATTAACAGTGGAGCTTTGAAGCGCTCCAATCCCACAACACTAGTATGATTGCATCGGTGCAGCGGATGAGCTACAGGGATAGGCTGAGAAAGAGTAACTTTACTCCCTGAGACGAAGGCGAGTGAGAGATATGCAATAATATAATATAGATATGGAAAATTGTAGAAGGGCTAGTACTACCTATCCTTGGCATTGAGTGTTATACAAATGCCAGAACTGGCCACCATTGTATTATATCAGAGTTACCATGCTCTCCTTTATGATGTCTTCAATAGGAACTATACATCCTCCTCTCCGCAATACTGGATCAACCAACAACATGGCGTGAGGTGCAGGCAAGGACAGAAGAATCAAACTCCCTTATACACTAAATGGGCCAACAACTGGTACAAAGGTACATACAGGAGTGGTGGTGGGAAGCACTCTAGTCTGCGGATATCAAAAAGACCAGCTCGGTGCTCCAGCATGACCGAAGCCGCATGGCTGAAACGAGTAAAGGAATAAAGGAATATAGACATGTATATATGTGTGTGTGTGTGTATGTGTGTGTCTATGTATATTTACATATGTGTATAATGAGATAAATAGATATATAGATAAATAGATATATACATAGATAGATAGAACACATGCACACACACACACACATATATATAAATATACATATAGGTATATAAAGATATGTGGATGTGTACGCATGTGTGTGCATGTATGTGCGTGCGTTAGTGCGTGTGTACGCATACATAATTCTACACATATGTGATATTTGTGTATACACATCAACTCCCAAGACGGCTAAACAGGAACAGGAGTGATAAAAAAGCGGGAGAAGATAGGAACAGATTGAAACGTATATTCGTCAATTTATGCCAGATAAAGAGAAAACAAATTTTACACTCTCATTAAACCTGTTTCGAGCGATTAAATTATTTCCTTTATTGGAGAATATAGGCGACGGATTAAACCAAATTGACGTTCAATATTTCCCTCACTGAAATTACGAAGACTTGATTACTCGGTGCACAATTTCTAAAAAGTGAGAAAAAAAAATGAGTTGTTTTGTCATCCTATTAAACATTTCCCATTTGTATTGTATTTTATGTTGCCTATATTTGAATGTTATGGTTACCATTTGTCTCCTTTGCTAGTTGCCTTCTGTTCATCTACACACCACCATAGAAGTGTATATTAACTCATAGCAATGCGTACGCATGCGCAATATTAGGCACACACACACACGATGGCGTACCACCCATGTGGAATTCATTGGTATGAGCCTGTCTCTTTGCATCTGGCAGTGCGTATATGCATGTGCGTGTGCGTGTATATGTGTGCATGTGTGCGTGTATTCGTTTCAAATTATGGCACAAGGCCAGTAATTATGGGGAAGTGGGTAATTCGATTACATCGGCCCCAGTGTTCACTGGTACTTATTTTAAGAACCATGAATAGTTGGAAGACAAAATCGACCTCGGTAGAATTTGAAGTCAGGCCGTAAGTTCTTGAAATGGCAATAACAACAAAAAATGAGAAAAAAAGACGTGTTCTTATTCTTCCAATCAGGACTCACGCCATTAACCACAAAGAATAATCTCTAATTCGAGTCTACTCTAAGCTACTAAGAATGCGTGTGACAACTTGAAGATCCACCCATTACACGCGATAGACTGGTGGTTGCACGGGTGCGAAAGAGTTCAGCGGAGCTTAGGTGTTCACAATGCCCGGTCTGTGAATCGAAACCCCGTTCTTACGACCGCGAGTCCACTGCCCTAACCACTGGGCCATTGTGCTTCCACATTAGTAGATGTTGTACATGTCGTGGTAGTCGTAGCAGAAAAATGGGGAAAACGAGGGAGAATAGGTGGAAGGAAGGGGTTTGACTAGAAAGGAAAAGGAAGAGAAGAAGCAGAAGGGAGAAGAGAAGGAAAAGAAAAAAAACCATAGCAACGACAGCAACAACAAGAACGCTTTCTTTCATTGATTCGAAACTTTAAAAAGGGAAATCTGTAGGCGTGGTGGCACAAGGAAAAAAAAAAGTCAAAATCAATATCTAAAAGGGATTCTATATTGATTTAAGACAAAATCAATATAATAATGAGACAGTAATAAATACATAGCAACTAATAAGAAGAAGAGTAATTAACAAGGAATTAATGAGAAAATATTTAGAAAATGGCAAACTTCTGCTGTGGATCGTCTCCGGTCCGGACACTGAAATGTTTTTACATGATATCCATTTAATCAATTTAATCGTCCTTACAAAACCCAGAAATCCATGGCCGACAGAGCAAATTGCATAAAGAAATAAAAGGGTAGAAAAATACTAAAGGAAAACATGCTTTAATGAGAGAGGAGAAAAAGAAAGAAAACGAGAGCAATTAGCGAACAGTTAAACATATCTGCTCTCAATCTATGCATTTTAAAAAGATGTTGAGAGGCCTTAAAAATATTTGTGTTTGTGTGCATATATATATATATATATATATATATATAGGGAAATGAAGAAAATGCTGACAAAATAATTTAAGTAAGGGAGAGTGTATTTAATTAGGTGAAAGTTCTTTTTACCGGTTGCGCATTTGTGATGCTTATCAAATGATATTTTTTTAAGAGAGATAGAGTTCCTTTCTGATAGATTTTTTCCCTTATCTGATAAGGGAAAAAAATCAGAAAGGAACTCTATCACTCTTTAAAAAATATCTTTTGATAAGCATAACAAATGCGCAACCGGTAAAAAGAACTTTCACCTAATTAAATACACTCTCCCTTACTTAAATTATTTTGTCAGCATTTTCTTCATTTCCCTTTTTTTATATATCACAACTTGTGTTCCACATCTCCTTTTTTAAATATATATATATATATATATATATATATATATACCTTTTTTAAAGCAGCAGAAAATTCAACAAAACCTGTTACTCTGAGTTTCCCATTGCCGTTCATCGGACAGTTTTTGCTTGAGAACAATTCTTTTGTGGTGGATTCCCTTTGCGGATCTATTTCTAGCGTTAGAGTGACCACATGTGTCCCTCTCTTATTACTTGTATTAATATATATATATATATATATATATAGGGAAATGAAGAAAATGCTGACAAAATAATTTAAGTAAGGGAGAGTGTATTTAATTAGGTGAAAGTTCTTTTTACCGTTGCGCATTTGTGATGCTTATCAAATGATATTTTTTTAAGAGAGATAGAGTTCCTTTCTGATAGATTTTTTCCCTTATCTGATAAGGGAAAAAAATCAGAAAGGAACTCTATCACTCTTTAAAAAATATCTTTTGATAAGCATAACAAATGCGCAACCGGTAAAAAGAACTTTCACCTAATTAAATACACTCTCCCTTACTTAAATTATTTTGTCAGCATTTTCTTCATTTCCCTTTTTTTATATATCACAACTTGTGTTCCACATCTCCTTTTTTAAATATATATATATATATATATATATATATACCTTTTTTAAAGCAGCAGAAAATTCAACAAAACCTGTTACTCTGAGTTTCCCATTGCCGTTCATCGGACAGTTTTTGCTTGAGAACAATTCTTTTGTGGTGGATTCCCTTTGCGGATCTATTTCTAGCGTTAGAGTGACCACATGTGGTCCTCTCTTATTACTTGTATTAATATATATATAATATATATATATATATATATAATATATATATATATATATATGTGGGGTGAGGGTATGTATTTTTATATGTATGTATATTCTATCACCATCTTTGATAGACATTTCAAGACATTTTATCAAAGGTGCTCTGGCTGACGACGCAGTTCATTGTCTACTCTCTTTGTCCCATCCGCCGCAGCCACGTTGCCCGGTGTCCTCCTAGGAATCTCGGTGCTCGTGTTTGGGATGCCCTCCATCGTTCACCCGCTTCATCCTACTATTACCACTGCTACTGCAACTGCTGCTTCTGATCCTCTCCTCACTCCCTGCTGCTGCTGTTACTACTACTACTACTACTACTATTACTACTACTACTACTACTACTAATAATAATAATAATAATAATACTAATACTACTACTTATTTCCTCATTCTCTAATCTTCCTTTTTGTTATCCTCCTCCTCTACATCATTACCACCACCATGATAACCATCACCATCATCATCATCATGGTGGCGAACTGCCTGAATCGTTATTGCATCGGACAAGTTACCACCCAGCATTTCTTCCGGCAATTTACATTCTGACTTGAAATTTCACCGAGGTTGACGACACCTTTCATCCATTTGTGGTTGACGAAATAAGAACCAATTGAATGCTGCAGTCGATTTGATAGACTTATCTCTCCCTAGAATTGCTAGTCTGCCCAAAGAAGCGAGAAATCACAGATTTGCTCTTCATTAGGTTTCTTGCGTGATATGGGTCCATCAGGGTTCATCACGAAATATATATGTGGCTAATTGTTTTTGAGCACATCCATATCTTCTCCTCATTAATCTCGAATTCCCTGAGGAATTTTGTCAAGGCACTGAAATATTAAAGGCCTTTCAGCAATAATTCGCAACAGAAATGCGCCATTGCTCTGAAGAGACGGCGGACCTTTGTTACTAAACAGTATCTTCCACTTCGCTGCTTCGTAAAGCTT
>NC_043015.1:36819332-36826402 GCF_006345805.1 Octopus sinensis
AGCAAGAGAAGTATAATAACTACAACTACTGCTGCTGCTCCTACTACTACTACTACTACTACTACTACTACTACTACTACTACTACTACTACCACTACTACTACTACTACCACTACTACTACTACTACAAGAACTACTGTGATAAGCAACACACCAGTAATCAATGCAGGGTGAAGCATATTGTACAATAGTTTTTTTATGACGTCATGCAACTGATATTACATGGGACACGCCACATCAACTGAGTTGTGCAAAGTACAAGTTGAATGTACTTTACAAATTTCTCTAAAAATATACTGGATATTAATAAAATATTAATAACACATTGTATGGAATTCTGTGGCATATTAATGATTTCGTGTCTAATTAATGAGGTATAATACGAAGACATATATTTCTACCAATATCATTCATTTCCTTCCTATAATGTTTTAGTTTCATAAATAACTACATTTCGTTGTATTGTGACATGTCTGTTTAAGTTTCACTTAAGGTCGATTGTCTTATGCCTCACTTCACAACGAAGCTCTAAATCGATGGCAAATTTGCAGGAATACAACAAATAAATAAATATGACAATTATAGAATTTCGCTTGGAACCATTCATTAGTGCGTTTGTTACTGTTTGTTTTATTTATGAATTTCCCTGTGGTATTATTTCTCAAGAATGATGACTTGAAAATATGGCTTGAATGTGTGTGTGTACATGTATGTATGTATGTATGTATGTTAGAGTGTATACATATCTCTAAAAATCTCTCTATACATGCATATATACTATATACATGCATTACACACGCATACACATACGTATCAAAATACGTGTGTGCATCAAACTACGCGCGTTTTTCCACATGCACACACAACACCACGCCAATCAGAATTGCTTCTCTGTGCTGGGGAGCTGCCCATCCAATTGGATGCCACCTGTAGGTCAGTTCCGTAGCATAGACTTGGTCGTGCACGACTTTACAGTGCCAGTTGACCGATTCAATTTCAAACAAAGATTCCTCAGGCTCAATCGATCGCCCTTCGCGATCTCCGTCACCGCATTGACATCGTCGTCAACCCAGCAGACAAAGTGGAGCAGTGGGGGTGTGGCGCACGAACCTATACTGGGCGGAAGCGCTCAGCCAGCTTCGAAATATCCTTACCCCTATCACCTCCTCCCCTCCGACTCCACCTCCTCCTACCAACAGCACGTGTCCTGTCCTACACCATCCATAACCTCGTCTACTCTCCTGCCCTCCTCCCACCGCCACCGCCTTCCTCGTCCGAACATCCTGTACCTCCACCAGCTATTTCCTTCCCAAAATACATAAACCCAACAACCCTGGCTGCCCCATTGTTTCCGCCTCCACAGAAATCATCTCAAAATAATTTGACCGCATCCTGTCACCTTTGGCTGCTGCCCTCCTATCACAAATGCATGACTCCCTTCACCTTTTATTCTACTGTTCATGTTATGGTAATTGCCATCGGTTGTGGAACTTTTAACTAGAATGCTAAGAGCACTTGGAATAATATGAAGAATTCCCTAATTTTGCGCACAATTCCATAAAGAAAGCGAACGTTACGCGCACTTCTTGTCAACGTTCTGCAAAATATTTATTATAAAATAAAGTTGAGGCAAACTGTGCGGAAGTTATTTTTATGATTGAGTATTAATCAGACTTTCAAAGCAAGTTAATGAATAAATAAATAGATAAACATCATCATTGTGTCCATATCTATTATTCATGGATAAAACTTGCTACCTTAAAACGTTTGATGAAGCAAATATTTATAGCAATCAGACACAGTTACTATATTTTGCGAAATCTGAAGGCATCGAGCTGGCAGAATCGTTAGCAGGCCGGGCGAAATGCTCCGCGGTCTTTCGTCTGTCTTTACTTATTGGGTTCAAATTCCGCCGAGGCTGACTTTGTATTTCCTCCTTTCTGGGGGTAATGAATAAGTACCAGTTGAACACGTTATGGTGATAGAGAAAATCAAGGAGCTCTCTCCTATAGGAATGTGAAGTCCTTTGCGAGGTAATGCGGGTCGGTGACAGAAGTAAATGGCCACCTCTCGGAACCGTTTCATATCCCATGCTCCACCCGACAAGAGTCCCCACTTTCATCTCGGACCAGATCTTATAGTTTTTTCGTAACTGGCACAAACTGATTAGATTTTGGGATCGATCCGGTAATGGAAAAGGATTCTGGATTATTTTTCTGTTTTTTTTTTTGCCTAATTTTTGTGAGCAGTTGTCATTTTAGTATTTTCATTATTATTATTATTATTATTATTATTATTATTATTATTATATTATTATTATTATTATTATTGAGAGAGAGAGAGCAGTGCATGCCATCAAAGTAACACTGGGGTAAAATATACGAAGCCCTGTATACTCATCATGACTACCCGTCTGATGAGGGTACACTAGGCACATGCATCACAACCATATGTGCGCGACATGGTGATCTCATATCAAGATAAACAGCACATGACCTTGCAGGTGGGGCCCAGTTAGAATTTTCTTCAGGTCGAGTAACCCATCCCACTCGAAAGGTCCCTGAATAAGGGTTGTTTAAGGATGTTGAACGAAACACCCATGTTTCCAGAGGTGAATTATTCAAACCCCAAAGAATCCCCCTCAACACATGGCTATGATGCTCCCCCACTACTTCTGCTCGTGATCAGAGATGCACATATCGTCAGCCACTAAGGGACATGCTCAACTGGTTAAAGTCAAACAACTGACAAGCAAATCTGTGGTATTGAGCAGAATATTTGCTGTAGCCCATCTTTTATACCAAGACAAAACAATGTACATGATAACACTTCCAATCAGTTAAGATCAGAAGCCATGAGAGCCACTGCCTGGTACTGCATCAGGGCATTTATTATTATTATTATTATCATTATTATTATTATTATTATTATTACTCTTTTACTCTTTTACTCTTTTACTTGTTTCAGTCATTTTGACTGCGGCCATGCCGGAGCACCGCCTTTAGTCGAGCAAATCGACCCCAGGACTTATTCTTTGTAAGCCCAGTACTTATTCTATCAGGCTCTTTGCCGAACCGCTAAGTGACGGAGACTTAAACACACTAGCATCGGTTGTCAAGCAATGCTAGGGGGACAAACACAGATACACACGCACACATACATATATATATATATACATATATACGACAGGCTTCTTTCAGTTTCCGTCTACCAAATCCACTCACAAGGCATTGGTCAGCCCGGGGCTATAGCAGAAGACACTTGCCCAAGAGGCCATGCAGTGGGACTGAACCCGGAACCATGTGGTTGGTTAGCAAGCTACTTACCACACATCCACTCCTGCGCCTATTATTATTATTATTATTATTATTATTATTATTATTATATTATTATTATTATTATTATTATTATTATTATTTTGGATTGGCTGAGGTTCGATCTTATTCCAGGTAGGATTTATACAGGTAGCGTGTTACTACCTGTAACTTTAAGTATCCACATGTTTTAGCTGTCTTTCAATTGCTTAGAAACCTCCTGATAACCTTTGCTGGCCCTAAGATGCAAACTCTCTGTAGCAGCTCTACTTCTACTGTTATCTATTTATTTATTATTATTATTATTATTATTATTATTATTATTATTATTATTATTATTATTGTTGTTGTTGTTGTTGTTGTTCTTGTTGTTCTGCTGTTGTTGTTGTTGTTGTTGTTCTGTTGCTATTCTCGCCACCAATATCACCCTCATCCCCATCACCATTTTTACCATACCCATGCTCTTCATCATTTTTAACATTTCCGTGCATATTAAAGCATTTTCGTTGTTAAAACATTATTATTATAAACAGCAGCAACAACGACAACAACAACAATAGCAACAACAACAAAAACAGCAACAACAACAATAATAATAATAATAATTATTATTATTATAGAAATAATGATGCACTTATGTCAGTCGATGGTAGTACAAGATGGCGGTGTGGGGGCGCAAATCGATGAACGTCGATGTTGTTACAGAAAATCTACCGTTATTTAAAGTTCAAGAAACATAAAATCTGTTTTAAAACCGACAACGGACATGCCAAGTCCTTAGAACGGCATTAAAAGTACAACTGTACTTGTAGAGAATTCTTAGAAGCCAGAGTGATTGAAATGCCGTGTGCGGTTGTTGTTGTTGTTGTTGTTGTATTCCTAATACGTCTGACTCAGATTATCGTAGCCACCTACGCCAACACCACCGCCACCCCCACCACCGCTTACGCCACCACCATCGCCATCGCCACCACCACTGCCAACACTACCTACAACAACAATGCTGGACGGAACAACAACAACAACAAAAACCGGAACATCTCAACATGGAACACCGCCCACACCGACAGCACCAATACCACTGTCACTACTATCAACGCCACCACCACTACTACTACTACTACTACTACTACACTACTACTAACTACTACTACTACTACTACTACTACTACTACTACTACTACTACTATTACCACTATTACTACTACTACTATAATATTTGCTATGACACGTAAGGAAGAAGACAATGGCAAATTATGAGGGTGGTGTTGATATTTCTGCTGCAGCAACTGTTCATGATGATGATGATGATGATGATGATGATGGTGATGATGAGATGATGATGATGATAATGATGATGATGGTGACGACGATAATGATGATGATGATGATGATGATGATGATGGTGATGATGGTGATGATGATGATGATGATGACGACGACGGGGAAGTGGATGACAATTAAAACGATTACGACGATGACGAAGACGACGACGAGCCCGACGTGATGAGGATGATGGTGGTGGTAATGGTAATATCGAATAATTTTAAGGAAGAGAAAGAAAAGAATGAGAAAGAGGTAATCTAATGCTGGTAGTAGTAGCCGCCGCAGCATAAAACGTAGACGATGGCGGGGAAGGGCCATGACGACGACGACGACGACGACGACGAAGAAGAAGAAGAAGAAGAAGAAGAAGAAGAAGAAGAAGAAGAAGAAGAAGAAGAAGAAGAAGAGGAAGAAGAAGAAGAAGAAGAAGAAGAAGAGGAAGAAGAAGAAGAACGACACGGATGATGATGATGATGATGATGATGAGAATGAGAGTAACTGCAAAAGTAATTGGAGGAGAATAATTGCAGAAGATACATTAGTCGAAGAAATAAGGAAATGTATCTGGACAACGCCTCAAACCGTTCTGCAAATCGACCAAATGAGCGCCAAACTAATTTTTCACCTTCATAAAGGACGACCATGATGATAGAGTCCCCTGATGAAATATAGTGCAAACACACTGTGATGGGCAAGATCGGAATACTGCATTTCTTCCCCTATCTTTTCCAAATTTGATGCAGTATTGAAGCATTTCAAGAATGCCAACATTCACATAATTGTGTGCATCTTTCTGACCAGTTCTGCAACACCTACGAGTTATGCGAAAGAAAGACACAAGCTGAGGAGAATTAAGTTTATGTCTGCGATGTTCCAGGATTTAGAACATAGAAACTACTTCGTTAACCATCTAAAATATACTGAGTACTTAGCTTCGTATATAAATCAGTGTCAATGTATAAGAACAATTATTTCTACCTCACAAATTAGGTTAAACATCGGAAACGCAATCAAAGAATATTTGACCTATTTAATGGAGGTCGGATCAAACATCTCATTTGACAATTTTTTCTGGTCAAGAATAGTCAAGAAGCAATTTGATATAATGATTTAATTTATTCATCTATGCAATCTTTTAGTACCTTCTGTGTGCATTATTTTTTAGATTCCTAGTTCTTTTTCCTGCACATCATTGCAAAAGTTAATATGCTGAAAAGAAGATTCGCTTAGAATATTCAAACATTCTCAATTTTGTCGGCCTTCTTTGGTAATTTTTTTCCATACTTCATGCTTCATACTTCAGATTTTTAGTGATGTTGCTAGGCTCAGCAGATGAAATACTGTAGCGCTTAACTAATGCAGTTCATGTGTATGGCGTCCGTAGAATTTAACATCTTTTAACAAAATATGAACAATGAGCACAAGATTGGATGTCCATTTCTTGCAGACCGAATGTGTCTTCGAACCCTCGAAATCTCTTTTTTGTAATAAAGTACTGGAACTATGTGTTGCACATGCATCATAGCAACACATTCAAGTGAGATGTGATAAAAAGATCCAATTGAATTCAAGAGAAACCTTTCTGTCCTGTAAGTTTGCTGGCATCCACTGCATTCAATAAATTTAGCTTGCAGTTCATTGATATTGCAAACATCCAGCCCAGATGGGATGCAGCTCTGTAATGGTAAGAATTTCGTGGATTAAATCTTATAATATTGAAAAAATGGTAAAAAATCTCGAGAAGAATAAAACTGCACACACTCTGTCTTATAATTATCTGGGACAAATACTGTGATTTCTTTGAATCTAGTCTGCAAATCAGAAATTAATCAATCTTCCTTAATAACATTGCAAGAGATACTGACGACTGAAACCATGACAAATCAGCCGTTAGTGATGGCCACCATTTATACGGAAATATTATCAAGCAATTCTTATTTTGACCACTTTTATGCACACAATCACACACACATATGTCCATCGCCTTCTTTGTATCTTTAATGTGTCATGTCATTCATTCTTCATTTGCCATCTTTCAGTTTATGTTCTATTACAATATTCTTTTTTATCATCCTCCTTATGCTAATCAGTTGATCTCTACCAATTGTCCTTTCACCGCTCTTATGTTTTTCCCTATTCGTTTCACTCAGACGCTTCCAAATAATTCTCATATTTCCAGTTTTCACATTTTTCCCCATTTCTCTAGGTTTCATCATTCTTACTTTTCTTAAGCATTCATTCTTTCCATTTTCCATATCTTATTTCAATGAATAATTTCTTCTTCTTCTTCTTCTTCTCTTCTTCTTCTTCTTCTTCTTCTTCTTCTTCTTCTTCTTCTGTCTCTCTCTTCTTCTTCTTCTTCTTCTTCTTCTTCCTCTTCTTCTTCTTCTTTCTCTTTCTCTCTTCTTCCTTTCTTCTTTTCTTTCTTCT
>NC_043015.1:36829002-36861502 GCF_006345805.1 Octopus sinensis
ACTGATAATATCTAGTTTTCTTACCGTTGTCAGTATTTATGCACCAACAATGTCCCATTCTGATGAAACTGTAGAAACAGTTTCATGATGATCTAGCACAATTATTGAGGAAAGTACCAATTTCTGACAAGCTGGTCATATTGGGAAATTTCAATGCAAGAGTTGTAATGGACTACGTTTCATGGCCTGTTTTAGGTCGACATGGGAGTGGAAATTGCAATATAAATGGAGTAGCTCTTTTGAAGTTTTGTACTGAGAATAATCTGGTTGTCATCAATACTGTGTTTAAACCACCTGGAATTTATAAAACCACTTGGATTCTTCATCCTAGATCTAAGCACTGGCATCTCATAGATTATATTCAGATCAGAAAACGTGACATGAAAGACGTTTCTAGCGTTCGGGCCATGAGAGGAGCAGAGAATTGGAATGAACACCCTTCTAGTGCGTGCAAAAGTAAATTTTTCGATAATGCCTAAAAATCGACTGTCTGGACCTAGGGTACCCCATATAAAAAAAAACAAAAAAAAAACGATTCCACGATTCTGTGGGAAGTTTTCAAACAAAGGTATTTCAGTCTGCAAGTTTTTCAGTGGGATTTAAATCATATACGTCCATTGACTGGTTCTCAGATCAGCAGAAATTCATGATCTACTTTTAGAAAAACAAATCTTAGTCAAAGCACTTTTTCTCAGTCTTTGAACCCAAACTCAAACGAAGCATACAGAAAGTTGATAGGGCAAATGCAGACTGCTCTAAGAAAAATTAAGCAAGAATGGCGGAATGATATAGAGAAATGGGAAAACAAGCAGCTGATAGAAATAATGCCAAGGGTTTGTACTCTGATGTTAAGGAGGTATATGGCCCCAAATCTTCAATAGCTCCAGTGAGAACTGAAAATGGACGTTTGTTTCTGACTGACACCGCTTCTATTCATATGCGCTGGGTAGAATGTTTTTCTGCACTTTTGATTAGACTATCATCTACTAACATGAGGACGATAGAAAACATTGAACACCTAGTTATGGAAGAGATGCCATTTGAACAAAATCTATACGGCATTTATTTCGCTGTGAATAAGCTGAATAACAATCAATTCCCAGGGTCTGAGGAAATCTGTACAGAAATCTTGAAATATGGGGATGTCAAAATGCTTGAACTCTTAAATATATTAAATTGTCACTGTTGGAGAACTGAGAATGTGCCTCGAGACTGGATTGATGCCATTTTAGTCTCCTTGTATAAATGGGAGCCAAAGGATATGTGTGGTAATTTTCATGGGATTTCACTTTCGTCTGTTGTTGGAAAGGTACTTGCCCGCATTTTGTTAGAACGTTTAAATACCTTTATAGTTCCAAATATAGTGTCTGAGTCTCAGTGTGAATTTCGCTCCGCCAGGGGCGCACCTGAGTGTATCTTTACTGTCAGACAAAAAAAAATGCATTGAACAGACTCTTGCTCTATATCATAGCTTTGTTGATTTGAACAAAGCATTCGATACTGTTAATGGAAATGCTCTGTGGCTAATTCTAACGAAAGTAGGTTACCCAGAAAAATTTGGAAACATGATCAGGGTTTTGCATCAGAATATGAAAGCTAGAGTTAATTTTGGTGGTAGGCTCTCTGAACTTTTTGCCGTGAAAAATGGAGTAAAGCAAGAAGACCTTGATACATATATATATATATAAATAGATAGATAAATAGATAGATAGATAGATAGATAGATAGATGATAGATAGATAGATAGACATATATAGATAGATATTATATATGTATATATATATATATATATATTATATATATATATATGTGTGTGTGTGTGTGTGTGTGTGTGTGTGCGTGTATATATATATATATGTACATATGTATACATATATACATACACACATACATACAGAGACAGACATATATATGTATGTCATACAAATAGTGGTATAGCTGTTTTGTAAATAGTGGCTTTTAAAAATATTCTGGTTTTGTTCTGATTCACCGAGTGTTCTTGTTTTTGCGTCAAGTTTTCCAAACGAGTCCTCCTCCCCCGCCCTTTCCTCAAAATGATATTCCATGGAACTCAATACCAACGTTTCTCATATTGTATTGTTACTTCAGAATCGAGTTCTTACCATGGACAGTTCCTTTCTTTGTACTAGGTTTCAGTCTTCGACTAATACTCGCGATACATATCGCCGTGTCTTTCCAATATGTTTCCAGGGCCATTACTCTGAGGAATTTCCTCATCCTGTACTTTCTGTCAAAACTGTTACTCGCATCATTTCCAAGCTGCAGCGTTTCTCTGTTGACTTCCCATTAACCCTTTTCTTCATACAGTTTAGTTCTGCAAACTGATATTCTCTGGAATTCACAAACACCGTCTGGCTTTTGAATTTAGAATCGAGTTGTTAATATGATAGGTCCGGTTCTCTTTTGTAGGTGTCTTTCACTCATCTTTCGAAATATATTTTCCTTGTGTCTTTTTTACAAGTACTTCTTTGGGTGATATGAAGACAATGAAGAAAAAGTGGTGAGAAGAAGAAAAGAATGGAAAAGGAAAAAGGATGAAATAAGTAAAAGATGAAGAAAATAAAAAATAATTAAAAGGTAGCGAGGGGTCAAGAGGATTAAATACAATAAAAAACAATGATGATAATGATGGTGGTGGTGGTCGTGGTGGTGATGGTGGTGAAGAAGAAGATGAAGAAGGGGAGGGGAAGAGAGGAGAATTAAAAGAAAAAGAAGAGAGTGTTTATATAACGTGTTTCTTTTATTTACGTGTCTGAGTTTGAACATATTCACTTCGAATCCCAAACATATTTGCTTCTGTAGATTATTTGTTGTATCGAATTTTTTTATTTTTAGAATTGATTGATAAAGAAATTGAATTCTTCTTGAATAATTATATAAAATAAATAAATAAATTCTATCTGTAAACTTTCGATTCGACTGGAGACGACAGTTTGAACTTGTATAAAACCAGTGGCCATCAATTATGTTTTAAATGATATGTCACTTCGTCAAAGCCAACTTGAAATCATTAATGAAATCCAGCGTATTTATTTGTCTATCTTTCTGCGAATTTTCGCAGCAATCTGCGTAGATCTCAATTACCTGATAATTATAAGCATCACCATTCCGTCATCTGGAATGATGAAAAAGACACTGGAAGCGCCAACGCAGTCTCTTTCGCTCTAAATTTCTTTGTTTAACCGTTAATGAGAATTTTAAACTTTCATTAAATGCCTACGGTAACGAGATTAATGACGCCATGCCATTACTTCGCACCAAATTCTAAGACTTTACCTTCAAGCAAACCAAAGACAAATCTGTTTCCCATTAATTAGAAAGCAGATTTCTGAAAAGTTATTGATGATACTTAAACATAAATGGATCAGTGAAGAAACAGGAATTGTATCTGGCATTAGAGAACATATTAGAAAGGTAAACAATCCGTTGGAGGTGAAGAAATTTAATACAATTTCTTTAGAGTTGGTGCAAAAAGCGACTGAATAATTGTGTGTGTCGAGTGTCAATTGTTAATACACGGAAGTGTTACGTAGGTGTGGTATTGATTTCTGTACGAAAGAGAGAGAGAGAGAGAAAGCGAGAGGAGTAAAAGACAGAGAAAGAGAGAAGAGTAAGAGAGAGAGAGAGAGAGAGAGAGAGAGAGAGTAAGAGATAGATGACAATAGAAATTTTACAGATGAATACGAAGAATCTTATATTGTTGAGATGGTGAAATAAAGTTGGTAAATTAGATAAAGTTCAGCTTTGGAGCAAAATCGTGTAAATGGATCTTGGTGGTGATGGTGGAGTGAGGACTACTGAAGAATGATGACGATGACGACGATGATGACAATCATCATGATAGTGGTGGTGATTGTGGTGGTGGTGGTGGTAGTGGTGATATGACGATGAAGAGACAAAGTCGATGGTGGTTACAATGATTCCAATAATCTTGATAATAATGATGACGGTTATACTGCTGGTGATTTGAAGATGAGGATGACGATGGTGATAGAATCTTCCTCATTATTAGAGCCCGTCACGCTGATGACAACGGGCGAGTATGATCTCGATTCTGACAACAGTAACGAAGAATAAGACGACAACGACGGCGACAAACACCCAAGGAAAATATATGTGATGCTTCCCTCGCTCAGTCGATTGACCATTTTTATGTCGAGAATTCAATTCTGACCCATCAGTTCATTGCTCAAATTTATTCCTATTTTTACCGATGCCGTTGTCTACTGAGGCATAGCATTATTTCTGGTAAGCAGTGGGGGAAATGCCGCGCGATATTTGTTGTGGCTTTGTGCTGCCAGAATTGAAACGCCCCTTTGTCACCGACTTTTCTTCATTTATCCAAGTTAATTAAATAGATGAACAGTCAAGTGTTGATGTCAACATTTATAGCAAAATCCGCCCACTAACAATTTTTAGTCGCGGGAATATGAGAAATATTTATTTGGACATGCATCTCCTAACATTCACTTTATGCTTGAAACGGTATGCAACGTGCATTTAAGGGAATTTTAGTTACTATTTCTTCCAGGTAGAGCAAACGGGGGAATGCATCCATGATAGCCTCACCAATGGTACCTAATTAATATATTATGATATCAACGTTCTGTTAACTCCTGATAACATATACGCACTTCAATATAGCACTCAGTAATCAAATTGTGATATGCTGTGATGCTTCTCCGATCGTCTCTTAATATAGATAAGATATGCAAGAACATTACAACTTCAGTAAAATCAATGGAATATGTTTCGAGATGTGTCACCATGGACGTTAAATTCGATGGCTTATATAATATATAGCAGTGTTGTATGCAGTCTTCCATCCAAAGTGCTTTACAGGATGTTATGTATGAGTTTAGCTACTTCGAGTTCTACCGTTACGAACAGAGAAAAAAGAAACGATTTTGTTATTGGACATTTTAAGTGCATTTAACCAGTGAGGGTTGGTTTTTGGATTGCGACATTAACCACTTCGAGTTCCGTTGACCGGGATTTAAGCTACTGTGCTGGTTGTTTTCTTATTTCGAGAGACATGCCTGCTGAAACTATCTTAAACATATCTCTTATTTAAAAAGTAAGCTATATATATTTTTGAAAGGTCGTGGTGGTCACTTATGGAACGCTCTTGTTCAATCAGAGTTACCATAAAACTAAATTACAACAACAACAACAACAATAACAACATTTTCCACTCAAGTTGTTGCCATTCTCCTATGGACCTGGCAGCTCTGTATTTTATTTACGCAGAAATAATTACTAATTAATCTCGCTTCGCTACATCCAGATAATTCACATGTTATCAATGTTACAGGATTTTCTTAATAACCTTAATACTAGATTACAATTCAGCAAAGGCGAGAATTTATCGAAATATATTGAAACGCTCCCAGCAAAGAAACATTTCAATGTAACCAATTTCCAATGAATTGGTTCCAAGATAACAATGCTTAACCAATCTATCAGACTAAGTGAAGCTTTAAAGATTTGACAAGACACTCAATAATCTGTTCCTAACTTTTCATCCATTCGCTTTTGATTAGAGCGATCATCATAATTATTGTTGTACATTTGAACATAAAATCATTCGTACAGTGGATTCTGCTTAATTGCGTAAATCGCTTAATTGCAAAACATTTTCGAAATACGCTAACCGCTAGCGATCGGATCCGTAGAAAATTGATAAGTTAATTTCAGATTCTCACGAAGTAAATGTCGGTCATTTGCAAAATATTTTCTCTTATTTCCAGCGCAAGAAATATTGATATGTAGTTCTGTCATTTATTATGAATGAATTCATTCCAGGAACTTTCGTTCTGCACATTGAGATAAAATGACTTGAATCATACATAAACGTTTGTGGAGTAATATAAAAATCTCAGAAGGAATTGGCAAACGTCAGAGCAGAAAAATTATTGAATTGTTTTACCGATAAATATTAATACCAATATTTCCCCCACACTAGAGACAACGTAAATGAATTGTACGTAAACAAATCGTACCCTTACGCAAACACACACACTCACTCACGCACACTCATACACACGCATACATACACATAAACATACATACACAAAACACGCACACGCAGATATATATATATATATACATATAGAAATACTTCTACTGGGGGTCGCTTAGTCCCTATGAGGCAAACATTTAAATAAACAACATTCATGGTACCGCTGTTGTTTATATGAAAGTAAGAGAAAAGCAAAAGAACCAAGGAATAAAAAAAAAATCTAAGAAGAAAACTGCTGGAAGTAATTTTTCAAGAGTCAAAGCCAGGAAAGTTGATGAAAGGAAACGAATCGGCTGAAAGTGAGATATTTGAATTCGAATTATCTTCTACTCTTTTACATTTAACTTGACACAGTCATTATACTGCTTCCATGATGGAGAGCAATCCTGAAGGGTTTAGTCGGACTCGCGAAGTTATAGTTTCAGTTTGGTATTATTTCATCGCATCTTGTCGCTGAACCGCTAAGTTATAGGGACTTAAATATATATATATACAATTATTCACGCGTTGTGCAAATCCTCAGAGAAGGCATTGTTTCCCCTGGTGGATTCCTGAAACACACATTCATTAAACTGTCACTCTGTCGAATGTTCCAGTTGATCCGATGAATGGAACATCATCTTCGTGGTATTGAGGTAGAAATGGCTGAGCATTCCACAGACATGCCTACACTTAAAAGAGTTCTCATGGAGATTCAGCGAGAAAAACCAGCATGTGTCAAGGCTGGTCTTTTGAAATCCAGTTACAACTCCTTTTTGCGAGCTGAATGAACTGGAGCTACTTGAAATAAAATGAAAGAGGCAACGCGCTGCCTTGGATCGAGCTCACCATCTCACGACCGAGAGCCAGATACCCTAAGCACTAAATCACGCTCCTTCACGCCATTAAACATTTTAAACGACAATACCATAATTATTATGGAGACAAGGTTATCAGTTAAAATCTCTAAAATCTCACGTGAATACAATAACTGTTAAGTTTGTCTTCAAAGAACTCTAATAGTTTTTACAAAGTGTACACTTAAATATACTTAATATACTTAAGTAGTAAAAGAAGAAAATGACATAAAAAGGGGAGGGGAATTATTCAAACGTGGAGTGTACTATCAATGAGACTGTCAAGTAAAATAATGGCGGATGTAAATATTTAAACAATTGGTAAGCTATCTCGATCTTACGTAAAAACTCTGAATTAAATATTTATGGAGTTGGTTTGTTAACACTAAAAACAAAATGTCTTCAGTTTTTCTTTTGTACGCGAAAAACATTTGTCAATTTACTATAATTAAGATACTGGTGAATGTGTGTGTGTGTGTATAAGTATACGTATGTATATAAGTATATATGTGAGGAGGCGCAGTTTGTAGTTTGTTCGGGTATTGCGCTTGTGATCGGAAAATCGCTGTTTCGAATCCAAAACAGGGTAGTGCGCCGTATTCTTGAGTAAAGGCATTTCGTCTCACCTTCCTACAGCACAAACATTTCGTCAATACAACCAAATCAACTGTGCCGATTGTGCAAGAAAAATTCGGTGCCCACAACGGTCCTGGAGGTGGGTTCTCAATGTATGCGTTTATGTTTTGTATTTGTATGTGATTGTGTGTGGTCCTGCGCATGCGTGATCCTATCGTCACCCAGCAAATTGGACGGGGGGAATTTCAAATGTTATTGTGACAGGATTATGTATAAGCGGCGGAATTATGTTTAACCTGTCAAACCTATCGCTGTTGTTGTCACTTACCAGCGTGTAAGTATTGTTCCAGTAAACACGACACGTAAAAACATAATTGACCAGTAAATTGGATGTTGTTATAAGTCGCTGGACACAAAGGTTTTCGCATCGTTTTAGCCTTCAGTTGATGCCACTCGCTCGCCAGCAGTTGTGATCTGAGTAGTACTATTTTGTGATATTGTTGTCATGTTTTTGCAGATTTAATAGTAAGGTATATCTATCAATCTATTTGTCTGTCTATCTATCTATCTATCTATCTATCTATCTATCTATCTATCTATCTATCTATCTATCTATCTATCTATATATATATATATATAATATATATAATATATATATATATATATATAGATTATATATATTATATATCCTATATATTTATCTACCTACGTATCTATCTATCTATCAATCTATCTATCTATTTACCTATCTATCTATCTATCTATCTTGTTTGTAGGTTTAGCAGATAGAAACTGTAAGAAGACTATTGGGAAGACTACATATACATACATGGGTGGGAGCAGATGTGTGTCCTTGTGCGTGTGTTTGTTACAAAGTACTACTTGACAAACGGGGTTGGTGAGTTTACATCCGCGTAATGTAGTTGCTCGGAATAAGAATTTGATAGAATCAGTAGAAGCCGATTTGTTCGACTAAAATTGTTGAAATGTGTGCTGCAGCATGGCCGCAATCTCATTCCAGAAACAAGTAAAAGCTAAAAGATACATACAGACATACGTGTGTGTATGTGTGTGTACGTAAACAGTACTGAGATTTTGCAATAGGAAGCGATCCCATTCCGCTTACTAAGACGATTTTAGAAGAAACGTACATATTGAGGAAGATTTAGCTACTATGACTCGCAGGAATGGTGACAGCAGCATCCGTCGAAGCATTCTCCTGATTGTTTATGATCGGTGAAATGGAGGGTCAGCCATGACATCATGATAGATTTGTTATCGACAGCCGAGTTCATCAGAACTCGTTGCTTTTGACATAATATATGTGAGTGCGTGTGTGTACGTGAATGTGGGTACTTAGGTTTGTACGTTTGTGTGTGTATGTGTGAGAGAAAAATATGTGAGCGTCTGTGTGTTACGTATGTGTATGCGTTTTTGAGTGTATGTATTCGTACATGGATATATATATATCCATAAATATAATTATACTAATTCATTTATATATATAAATATATGTATATATATATATACGCATGTATGTATGAATTCATATAAATATATATATATATATATGTGTGTGTGTGTGTGTGTGTATTTATATGTATATATATGAATATATATATATATACAAATAAACACACACACACACATATATATATATGTGTGTGTGTGTACATTCATACTACACACAGTGTTGCGCACACACAGACACACATATACATACAGACATAGCGCATTCACACACATATATGTACATATATAAATCATCATCGTCTTTGATATGTTTTTGCTCTTCGACTGATTTATATTTGGTCATTACAGAAGATGTCTTCCAAATGATATATTAGCAGACGTCACCGCCATTTCTTTTGAAGGATTTTAAACCAGTGTGACAGAATTTAAAACACAGACGTATATCAATAGACGAAACTAAAAATATTACAGTAAAAATTACTTGAGATAATGCATACTTTTAGAATTCTATGTTCGATTTTATTTTTGATATTATCAAAATACCATACATTATATCAGAGTATATAATCAATGATATCTACCGACATATATAACTGGTACTTTTGTTTATCGATCATGAATGGATGGAAGATGAGATAAATTTGAATCGTATGACTCCCTCTAACCTTTTGCTCACCTCCGTCTAGCAAATCCATTCAAAAGACTTTGGTCGGCCCGAAGCCAAAGTAGAAGATACTTGTTCAAGGTGCCATCTCGTGGGACTGAACTCGGAGCTTATGAAGCAAATTCTGACCACATAGCTATTTCTTTCTCTCTCTCTCTCTCTCTCTCTCTCTCTCTCTCTCTCTCTCTCTCTCTCTTTCTCTCTCACTCACTCCTTATATATGAGTTCAGTACCACTGCGTTGGCACCTTAGTTAAGTGACTTCTGCTTCAGCCTAGCGGGACCAACCAAAGTCTTGTGAGTGGCTTTGGTAGACGGAAACTGAAAGAAGCCTATCGTATATATATATATATATATATATAAAGTACAGGTGGCATGCAAGTGGGTATATATTTAGTTTGAAAGAAGTTTGAAAATGCCACTATATAAGATATTTGACATGTTTCGGTTCTTCTAGAAAAAAAGAACCTTATCAAAAATATATATTTTTAAAAGATAAGTGTAATAAAGAAAAGTTCTCACTGCTGCTATTACGGCCAACGGCCACTTCCACTACTACTACGACGACGACAACGACCATCACCACCACCACCACCACAACCACCACTACTGCTTCTGCTACTACTACTACTACAGCCAATGAACTGCTGCTACAAAACCAACCACCACTACCACCACGGTCACTACTACTACTGCTATTACAGCTAACAATCACTTTCACTACTACAGTCAACGATTCATGCTTCAACGGCTGCCACTTCTTAGTCAACACACAAGACAGCCATTATGTTCCCACGCACAAAACGCCACCACGTGGACTCTGTTGAAAGTAGCAAGAAATAATTATGAACTTTTCTTTTATTACACTTAAGTTTTAAATATATATATTCTTTGATAAGGTTTGTTTTTTCAAGAAGAACCGAAAATTTATCGTATATAGTATATATATATACTCTCGGTTGACGATCTGGACCCGGGTGAAGAATTCTCGACGTACAATACCGCGGATATCGGGAGAAATGATGGCAGATGTTCTTCTGCTTTTGAATTGGCCGTCTCACTCGAAACATTGCGTACGACCCCTCGCCTCCTCGCCGTAAATTTGCCGAATTATGCTCAATGTCTCTGTAGCAGACTTGCCAAGTTTAACGCAAATCCTAAGCTGTCTCTTGGTTCCAAGACAAAAATCGTAGACTACATTATACACGTGATCCTAAAAACATAGATTTCACAACATGCGAAGTATACACAGCGATATCATTCGGTACACAGCCTCATGAGGATCAATGCTAGCTCCAACTGCGCACGTAACCGTCTGCTGCCATCTGTTGGCACACTTCTGAAGTAGTCCGGAAATTTTCGATACTACCTGCTACACCAACTCAGCACGAATTACTATTATTTCTGTGTTATCTTCTCTAGGTGTATCATCTTGGTGTCTTACTCACTTCGAAATTTAAAGTCCGTTTTGTAACCAAGGTTTAATTCTAAAAATATTCCAGTTTGTTTTTCTTTACCGTATGGCGGTCTGTGTTATTAACTATTCCACTCTCAATAGCTCGCCTATCAATAATCTAAGCTCTTTGTATTCCATTGGTGATGCATTATATAGGCGAGGTGTTGTATATTTTCATCAGGTAATAAGAACCTATGATACTTAATGGATAGGAGGAAAGAAAAGCAAGTTAAAAATGAAAACATATTAAAGCTTGAAAAAATATACTCTTTATAAAACTACAAACGTGATCAGACTCAAGCTTTTGGACACGTAACGTGAACTATAACATGCACACACAGACACATATATACATACTCAAACATATATATACATATACATGCATACATATATATATGCATATATATATATATATATATATATATATATATATAGATACAATACATACATACTCACACACACACACACACATATTATATATATATACATACATTATAATATATATATATATATATATATATTCTGTAGATATATATATTATATATGTATGGATATACATGTATATGAATGTATTTGTTTCTATGCATATATAGGTGTAATAAATGATATATATGTGTATGCTTGTATTTGTGTGTGTGTGTGTATGTGTATATATGACAGCCACCACAACTGTGGGGCCGACTTATTGATTTTAATCAAATGGCGTGTTGTGTGCCAAGCTAAGATCAAATATTCTTTTTGTTTGAATAGATAGATTCTACTCAGCATACCATCTTTCAATAGTGTTGATTAGGTTTGTATAGTCAAGAAATTTCAAAATTAATAAAAATGAAGTAAAAAGACGGCGACGAAAATAGTAGAGAGGACATTTTTTTCTTTTTTTTATTGGTTTAAAGAAAAATCTCTCGCATCACCAAATATCACACCTCTACCGCCGGTCGGTGTCTGCCATGTCTACTGCACAAATACTACTACTAGTTACTACTACTACCACTACTAATACTACTAATACTAGTACTACTTCTAATAATAATAATTATAATAAAAATAATAATAATAATAATAATAATAATAATAATAATAATAATAATAATAATAATAATAGATGAAGAAGAGGAGAAGAAGAAGAAGAAGAAGAAGAAGAAGAAGAAGAAGAAGAAGAAGAAGAAGAAGAAGAAGAAAAGAAAGCAGAAAAAGGAAGTAAAAGGAGAAGAAAACTTATTATTATTATTATTATTATTATTATTATTTGTTGATATTGCCATACCTGGAGACATATGAATGGCTGATACAGAAATGGAAAATATTGAGAAATACAAGAAGCCACGATAAGATGAGATTGTATGAATGTGGTCAGAGAATGAAGTATCTTCCCAGTGGTTGTGATGGAGACACAAGGAAACATTAACAACCAGGACAAATTTGGATCGGCATGAGGGCAGACATATGCTCAGAAAACTGATTTATTAGGGACAGTAAGTACTTCGAGGCTGGTGGTTTGGTGTTAAGAGTTGTGGAAAGGTGCCCGGTGAAATCATTGGCAACTGATCTTTGTCCGCTCTTACAGAATCAGCCGGGACAAGATAATACCAGAACACAAAGAAGAGAAAGTGCTAATAAATTATATATTAATCAATTTAATTAATTAATTTAATTAATTAATAATTAATTAAGAAGAAGAAGAAGACGAAGAAGAAGGAGAAGAAGAAGAAGGAGAAGAAGAAGAAGAAAGAAGAAGAAGAAGAAGAAGAAGGAGGAGAAGAAGAAGAAGAAGAAGAAGAAGAAGACGAAGAAGAAGAAGAAGAAGAATAAGAAGAAGAAGAAGAAGAAGAAGAAGAAGAAGAAGAAGAAGAAGAAGAAGAAGAAGAAGAAGAAGAAGTCATATATCTCATTATGGATGGTTGAAGAATTTTTATGGCAAAAACAATAATGAGCTTGAAGGAGTATTAAATATTGTAAAAGCATTCGGTGGTGACATTGGGATGGAGTTTGGTCTTAGTAAAGATGACAAGGCCTCTTTCTAGAAAGGGAAACTGAAGATCTCAAAATTCAGTGGTGTTAGATTTTGACACAGTCGTAAAAGAACTTGAGCAGGAACAGACTTTCAGATACCTTGGAATAAATTAGAGCCACAGCATTCTGCATGCAAGCATGAAAGAAAAGCAGAGGAAGAAATGTGACAGGAAAGTTCGGGAAGTCCTGAAATATGAGTTAAATGCAAGTAACAAGGTGGTTAGCCATAAATTTCTTAACAGTTTCTGTTGTTATTTAGAGTTCCAATGTGTTTGGACTGGAATATGATCGAAATAAGGAAGATTGATAAGAAAATCCGAAAGCTGCTTCCATGCAATAGGATGCACTACACATATTAAAACGTCCAACTTGCTGTTACTCGGAGTATCTGGGTGAAAGAGGGAAAATGGAACCAACTCGTTTAAAAGACAGCAATAATAACAAATACTACTACTACTAGTAGTTGTAATAATAATAATAATAATAATAATAATAACAATAAGTAGAACAATTCTGCTGTTGTTGCTGTTACTACTGCCGCTACTACTATTACGACTATTACTACTTCTACTACTACTACTACTGCTGCTGCTGCTAATAATAATAATAATAATAATAATAATAATAATAATATTAATTTTTTAAAATGTGGCATCTCAAGGCGACTACACTCCCAGTGATTGTAGGATCTCTAGCAATGATAAAAAGGAACTGAAACCTATTCGAAAATGATACCAGAATTACCTTCGCTACAGGAAGTGCAAAAGTTAGTGTTAACGGGAACGACTCATGTACTGAGAAGAACATTATCGCTGGGAAAAAAATATCCATTCATGAATTTATTTGTTTAATAATTTTTTAAATACATATTTTACCTGTGAATTTGCGCGTGCAATCTGGGAATGCATACAATGAGCTTCTCTGCCCTAGGTGTACGGAAAACACGCGGCGAGAAATGGAAGAAAATTTGAAGAAATAAGGGGAAAAAGACATAGTAATAATAATAAGGACGATCAAGTGTAAAATGTCCCTTAGTCAATATATCAACTCCAACAGATGACAATATCAAAAATCTCAAAATGTAAACAACTGGAAATAAAGATAATCCGAATGTGGCTCCAAAAGACAGAAATAATCTCTCTGATAACACGTACCATCGGTATTGTTCAGAGACATAATCAAAATATCAGTACATTCGGATATATATATCATATAAAAATTAGAACCGTTAAACTCTGTGCAGAACTTATACAATACCACTGTCTAGAAAATAAATTAACAGCGAAAGAAAACACAATAACCAAGTCATATAGAGCTGCATTCAGTGCATATAATAACAATTAATGGCTATCTTCGCTTCTGACCTTTACTGATTAGAAGTCTTATAATGTACAGATTTTGTCTTGGTATATCAGATGGGGTACCCTAAACATTCTTCTCAGTACCACATATTTCTTGGCAGTTCATTGACACTTGCGCATGTTACTCAGTGGCTAACAATATGTACATCAGTGATCACGAGCGGAAGTATTTGTAGCGCATCATAGTGTTGAGCGGAATTATTTGGGGTTTCAATAACTCGCCCTTGGAGACACAGGTGTTTCGTTCTTCATCCTCAAACAAACCTTATTTAGGGACATTTTAAGCATGATCGGTTAGTCGACACGAGGAAGATTCCAACCGAGCCCCACCTGCGCCGTTTATCTTGATATGAGGACAGTATGTCACGCGCATATGGTTCTGATACATGTGCAGGACTACACTCATCAGACGGGTAGTCATGATAGGGATACTGGGCTGTGTATATTTGTATCCCAGGATCAGTTTGACGTTATGCATTGGTCTCTCACTCAATAATAATAATAATAATAATAATAATAATAATAATAATAATAATAATAATAAAGAGATCATGAAGAAAAAAATTCTTTCTAATTGATGTATCAATACCGGCAGATGACAACGTGTCTCTAAAAGAAATGGAGAAACTCTCAAAATACAAAGACCTGGAAATAGAGATAACTAGAATGTGGAACCTGAAAACAGAAACAATTCCTATCATAGTAGGTGCATTAGGCATGATAAAAAAATATTCAGACAAATACATAACAAAAACACCATTACATACAAACACATATAACATACAGAAAATTGCACTACTAGGCACTGCACACATCCTACGCAGAGCACTTTCCATACAATAACCATCAGAGCATCACAACAAATCACAGCACATACCCAAGGCACACAGAGCTGCGCTCGGTAGTGAAGTGAAAGCACGCTATAAAAATAAAACTGCTGAATAATAATAATAATAATAATAATACCATCGCTACAGGAAGTCCAAAAATTAGTTTTAACTGGAACGACTCGTGTACTGAGAAGAGCATTATCGCTGTGAAAACAACATCCATCCATCCATCCATGAATTTATTTATTTGTTAATTTTTAAATACATATTTTACTTGTAAATTTGCGTGTGTAATCTGGGAATGCATACAATGAGCTTCTCTGCCCTAGGTGTATGGAAACACTCGGCGAGAAACGGAAATAAATTTGAAGAAATAAGGAAAAAATAATATTCATAATAATAATAATAATAATAATGATAATAATAATAATAATAATAATAATAATAATAATAATAATAATAATAATAATAATAATAGGCATGATAGAGCTGCACAATATATTCAGTGGATAATTTGCAAAAACTTGGACTTGCCCCATGATAAAAACTGGTGGGAACACAAACTACCGCCAGAGCTTGAAAATGATCATATCTCACTCCTCTAAAACTTTACCATTCAAACTGACAGAAAGATAGATGTGAATAGGCCAGACATCATATTGAAAGACCTCAGACAGAAATCATGCCTCCTCATTGATATGACTGTCCCAATCGATATAAAAACATCTATCAAGACCTACCAAAAACTGAGCAAGTATAAATATCTTGAAATAGAAATTAGCAAAATGCGGAACCTGAAGACTAAAACAATACCTGCTGTCATAGGTGCCCTAAGAATGATAGCAAAATGGGTTGATTGCTAACTAGCTCAGATACCGTGACCCCGCAAAAGGGCAGAATTCAAAAGATGGTGCTCATGGGAACTGCCAATATCCTACGTTAAATACTGTCTATGTAATTTCAAATTTCAAAACAGACAGAATTTTCTTATGGTAACATTCCCTAGAACAACACTATGTGCAGAACCAAATATATGACACCCTAGGCATAACACCAACATGAACTTCCAACTTATTGTCTCATGAGGTCTCTGAGTGAGACTTAGAGCTAACTGGTACAAATACAAAGCAAAAGTCAAACATAAAATAATAATTACAACAACAACAACAACAACAATAATAATAATAACAATAATAAGAATAATAACAGCAACAAAAGCAGCATCTACTACTACTACTAATAATAATAATGATGATAATAATAATGATAATAATACTGCTGCTACTACTAATGCAGTGCTTTAACATTATCTCATTTATGATCAACATAATCATCTTCGTGATGATTAGCATAAACAAATCATAGATTTCCTCGTCGTCGCCGTCATCATATTTCCTCTTCATAGATTCCCTCCTCCTCCTCCTCCTCCTCCTCCTCATCATCATCATCATCATCATCCCTTCCGTCACACTTAGTAACATCATTGACGTCAACCTTATTTCGGTTTGTCATTCTTCAGTTAATAATATTACGGTTTACTTCGTCCTTAATCTCTCCAGCCATTTGCAGAAGGAATTATCCTAACGTAAAAGCTTCTCACCAATAATCAGATTTGCTTTGAGCTGAAGATATTTGCGGCTATTTATGATTACAGTCCGCAACCAGTGATATTAATTCTATGACGAAGAAATGCAACGGTAAATACTAACGTGTGCTTATTGACTTATAATGTGGTTGTCGAGTTTGATGTTGCGTGGTTATGGTAGCCGAGGGTTCGGTCTAAACGAATAGAACAACCGCGGGCAAACTGCGACCCGCGCACGTTCTGAATGTCAAGCCTAATGTCCTGCTACTATCATACGACTCGCGCATTTTTATTATTCTTTCACTTCTTCTCCTTCTTCTTCGCCTCTTTTCTCTAAAGCTACTGTTGCTTAAACAATCAAAGACAGAATTCATGTGAAACTAGCTGCTGTTAACTAGCTAGAACCCAGAGGAGTAAGAAAGAGAGACGAGAGACAGACAGAAAAAAGGAAAATATCCCTTCAATTTAAAACTATGGAAATATTTTGAAAGCGATTTCATGTAATTTTTCCACAATTTAATTGCTTTTTATGCTTTACTCTATGTTGAAAACGTCGCAAAGGCTGAAACCCGTACCAAAATGATCTTCATGATAAAATTATTTTAGCATTTTTTACCGGATCTTATTTTCCTTATATATATATATATATATATATATATGTGTGTGTGTGTGTATGTATCAGAGCGCAATGACGGACGAAATACTATTTTGCATGGCCTGCTAACGATACTCTTTTCTACTCTAGGCACAAGGCCCGAAATTTTGGTGAAAGGGACCAAGTATGCAACTGGTACTTAATTCATCGACCCCGAAAGGATGAAAAGCAAAGTCGACCTCGGCGGGATTTGAACTCAGAACGTAAAGACGGACGAAATGCCGTTTAGTATTATGCTCAGAATGCTTAACGATACTGCCAGCATGCTGCTTTTAACGGATGAAATAATAAAAGAAACATTAAAAAAAATAATTGGGGGAGAATATGGCAGTTGAAATTTTATAAGAAAAGAGCGGAACATTTATGGCTTTTTGAATATATAAATATGTTCGTCGCATACGAAAACTTGTTGAAAATAGGAAAGGCTGAGTAGAACGTGTGTATTGGTTAGTAGTTTATTGAATGTTAAAATACGCAACAAATACTGATTAAAATTTTAATTTACAGTTAATAGTTAACGCCATTGTTATTGTTTTGTTATTATTTTGAAGTAATTTTCGAGTGCTAAGTGAATTATTACGTAAGAGTATTGAATATTTAATTATCAGTTGTAGATATTCATAACAATAAAATTATTAGGGTGTAAAAATTTGAGTCAATTATACTTAATTGACAAATAAAAATGGCTGCACAAATTGAATAAGATTTATCGCATAAACTGAAGCCTTATATCTATGCTGAATTTATGTTTATAGGAGAGATTAATCCGAAAGAATTTCGAGGAGATATTTTGGAAAAGTCGTATTAAAAGAACTCTTATATTTTTCCTGTTGCAGTCATCTGAGTGCAGTCATTCTAAGGAACCAAATTGAAGGGTTTTCAGCAAAATAATCGACCCAGTACATATTTCTATATCTCTTACTTATTCTATCGGCGACTATTGTCGAACCGCTAAGTTGCGGGGGACGTAAAGAAGTTAACATCGGTTGTCAAGCGGTGGATAGAGAGCAGACATAAACACAAAGATACATACATGTATGCGAGGAGCTTCTTTCAGTCTCCGTCTATGAAATCTCCTAACAACGCTTTGATCAGATAGGAGATATTGTAGAAGCCAATTTCTGAATGTGCCACGCAGCAGGTTTGAACTCGAAACAGTTTGGTTGGGAATCAAATTTTATACCATTAGCAATGTATGATTAGCGTGTTCGTGAAAGTGGAAATATTTTAAACGAACGATAAATAAAATCATGAGATTGGCCTCTCAGGCGATAATGTGCCAAAATAAATAAACCACTAAACGGTTTGTTGTAATTTTAATAACAATGTATGCCACCACATTATTCATTTAATATTCAGAGGAAGACATGTTTATAAAGAGAAGTGCAGATCTGTTATGGTTCATAACTAAATTCTACTGAAGTGTTTGAGGAGGATATGAAAGGATAATTACGTATATGTTTCATTTACGATTCGGATAGTAACGGCATATTTTTATAAGAATTATAAATTTAATGTGGATATAAGTGTCTGATGTTATTAGAGAATGCGGCACAGCGGTCATTAAATATTAAAGAGGTTTAACGTAAATTTGCAATGTAAGTAAGATTGATTATAAGAAGATATAAAGTATTAAGTTAAATTAAGCACCACTAATGTTAATATATTTATTTGAAAACTGCAGCACAACTACAGAATATGTTGTAAGGTAAATTATATAGAAATATATGTAGAGCCAGAAGATATGTGCAGCTATTGAAGCGGTTTGTACGTATGGAAATATTTATGAGGGATTCCAGAATGAAATAAAACAAAATGGTAGACGATTTCAGAAGCAAGGCGACACACGGGCAAAAAGGTGTATTATTACACCTAACTACGGGCGCAGGTACACAACACATACAACACATACGCACACACAAACGCATACACAAAAATATACACACGCACATATATAAAGATATATATATTGATATTCTATAAATAATGATAATCATTAGAAGCTTAAAGCCTGTCAAGCTACTTTAGTCTGTGAGTGTCTCTCGCCAAAGAAAGATGTTGTGGCTTGCTACTCTCAGTCCGGAATATTTCATGGGGTTTGTGCTTTTGTGTGGCGGTCCGAGTAAAATTTTAGCTCTCATTTCTAGCAATTGTAGGTACGATTTCGCACCCTCATTTCTTAATTTTACCTTGTATATATATATATATATATATATACAAGCACACTGACACACAGACACACTCATATATATATATATATATAGGCGCAACATTAGCTGTGTGGTAACAAGCTTGCTTCCCAACCGCATAGTTCCGGGCTCAGTCCCACTGCATGGCACCTTGGGCAAGTGTCTTCTAATATAGCTTCTGGCCGACCAAACCCTTGTAAGTGGATTTGGTAGACGGAAACTGAAAAAAGCCCGTCTTATATATATGCATATATATGCGTATGTGTGTGTGTGTGTGTGTGTGTGTGTGTGTGTGTTTGCGTTAGTGTGTTAGTGTGTATTTATATCTCCAGCATCGCTTGACAACCGATGTTGGTGTGTTTACCTTCACGTAAGTTAGCGGATCGGCAAAATCTGACATTATTTGAGGGAGATTAAAATGGTTTGCTTGAATGTTTCCTAACCCACGATGAGTTGGGTTCATAACTTTAAGCAAGAAACAAAAAGACAATCAATTCTGTGCAAACAACGGTTTTCGCCTGCTCCAAAGAAGGCAAAGTCAAATCATTTGTCGGAAAGGTAACAGACCGCTTTTTTGTCGGATGCAAAACGCATCAATAGAAATCACGATGCCAACTCGCTGAAATGAAAAGTTATTACGATTAAACAACCAGGAAATCTGACGAAGGTAACTTGTTCCATAAGGACAATGCTCCATTTTACAGGTCCGTCCATTCAATGGCTGTATTGCGTGACTGTGGCTTTCAACTGGTTGATCATCCTCCCTGTCCTTGTGATTGGTCTCCATCTGTCGATAAACTCTTCACCAACATGAAAAGAACATTTCGCTGGGATCCTGGGTTGCAGTATTGATGACGTCAGTGTTTATGATTGTTTTTGAGCAACTTCATGAAAGCCACTTAACCAATGAGATCGAAGAGTCTGGGTCACAAGACTGATTATGTTCAGAAATAAAACTCAATTAGTTCCATTCCATGGGAGTGTCTTGGTCAGCCTACAAACTGTTCAGGCGACCGACATGTTTGATTCTGGACGAATGAAATTTGACCAAGCATCGTAACTTACAAACCCTTGCAGACCTATTTTGAAGAATTTCCAAATGCTGGATTGTTAAAATATTATTACACAAATAATGCATTCCTCATAAAACTAAGTTCCGATTTCTTACTAAGAACAAACAACTACGGTTGCAGTAAAGGTACACATTTACCCAGCAATTTTGCGTAGAAAACGAATATATAGGAAAGAATTGAAGATTTAAGGTTTCTACATCAGGCCTTATTCAACGAGCTTTCTTCTGGGAACAACCCAACGGTATTCCCTCTTCTGGGGTACAAGGACTAACTTAAAGCAGCACTGAAGACCACTGAACTTGAACCCAAATCGTTTGAAATAAAGCCCCGGGGTTATAGCAAGTTATGGTGTTCCATTAACATCGAAACCCAAAACTTCTACGCCACCGGAAAAGAAAACGAAGAAATCAAGTGACAGGACAGAAAGGTTCGATAAAATCAAGCTCATCCTCCGCTAAAATTGCTCTGCAGTAAATGCCATCTGTGGAAGAATTGGTCGACAGAATCATCGGCGTCATCACCATAAAGGAAATGAAATTCAAAGATAAAATACAGGAAACAATCTACAAAGACAAAATTAAATTCTCGAATAAGAGGTAAAGACACCGACAACAGAAGAGGAGAAATACAAACGCTTGGTTTGGATCAATACACCATTTGAAAGACGAGAAAATAGGACAATTCCGTCATGTCTTCTATTGCAATAAGCCATGCTGTGTTGCCGGGGAGGGGGTAATTAACAAAACGTTTATCAGCCTAAGGCTATTTTATTAATTTATTAATTTATATATACATATATATATATATAATATATATACAAGCACACTGACACACAGACACACTCATATATATATATATATAGGCGCGACATTAGCTGTGTGGTAACAAGCTTGCTTCCCAACCGCATAGTTCCGGGCTCAGTCCCACTGCATGGCACCTTGGGCAAGTGTCTTCTAATATAGCTTCTGGCCGACCAAACCCTTGTAAGTGGATTTGGTAGACGGAAACTGAAAAAAGCCCGTCGTATATATATGCATATATATGCGTATGTGTGTGTGTGTGTGTGTGTGTGTGTGTGTGTGTGTGTGTGTTTGCGTTAGTGTGTTAGTGTGTATTTATATCTCCAGCATCGCTTGACAACCGATGTTGGTGTGTTTACCTTCACGTAAGTTAGCGGATCGGCAAAATCTGACATTATTTGAGGGAGATTAAAATGGTTGCTTGAATGTTTCCTAACCCACGATGAGTTGGGTTCATAACTTTAAGCAAGAAACAAAAAGACAATCAATTCTGTGCAAACAACGGTTTTCGCCTGCTCCAAAGAAGGCAAAGTCAAATCATTTGTCGGAAAGGTAACAGACCGCTTTTTTGTCGGATGCAAAACGCATCAATAGAAATCACGATGCCAACTCGCTGAAATGAAAAGTTATTACGATTAAACAACCAGGAAATCTGACGAAGGTAACTTGTTCCATAAGGACAATGCTCCATTTTACAGGTCCGTCCATTCAATGGCTGTATTGCGTGACTGTGGCTTTCAACTGGTTGATCATCCTCCCTGTCCTTGTGATTGGTCTCCATCTGTCGATAAACTCTTCACCAACACGAAAAGAACATTTCGCTGGGATCCTGGGTTGCAGTATTGATGACGTCAGTGTTTATGATTGTTTTTGAGCAACTTCATGAAAGCCACTTAACCAATGAGATCGAAGAGTCTGGGTCACAAGACTGATTATGTTCAGAAATAAAACTCAATTAGTTCCATTCCATGGGAGTGTCTTGGTCAGCCTACAAACTGTTCAGGCGACCGACATGTTTGATTCTGGACGAATGAAATTTGACCAAGCATCGTAACTTACAAACCCTTGCAGACCTATTTTGAAGAATTTCCAAATGCTGGATTGTTAAAATATTATTACACAAATAATGCATTCCTCATAAAACTAAGTTCCGATTTCTTACTAAGAACAAACAACTACGGTTGCAGTAAAGGTACACATTTACCCAGCAATTTTGCGTAGAAAACGAATAATATAGGAAAGAATTGAAGATTTAAGGTTTCTACATCAGGCCTTATTCAACGAGCTTTCTTCTGGGAACAACCCAACGGTATTCCCTCTTCTGGGGTACAAGGACTAACTTAAAGCAGCACTGAAGACCACTGAACTTGAACCCAAATCGTTTGAAATAAAGCCCCGGGGTTATAGCAAGTTATGGTGTTCCATTAACATCGAAACCCAAAACTTCTACGCCACCGGAAAAGAAAACGAAGAAATCAAGTGACAGGACAGAAAGGTTCGATAAAATCAAGCTCATCCTCCGCTAAAATTGCTCTGCAGTAAATGCCATCTGTGGAAGAATTGGTCGACAGAATCATCGGCGTCATCACCATAAAGGAAATGAAATTCAAAGATAAAATAAGGAAACAATCTACAAAGACAAAATTAAATTCTCGAATAAGAGGTAAAGACACCGACAACAGAAGAGGAGAAATACAAACGCTTGGTTTGGATCAATACACCATTTGAAAGACGAGAAAATGGGACAATTCCGTCATGTCTTCTATTGCAATAAGCCATGCTGTGTTGCCGGGGAGGGGGTAATTAACAAAACGTTTATCAGCCTAAGGCTATTTTATTAATTTATTAATTTATATATACATATATATATATATATTATATATATGCATATACATATATATATATGTACATATATATACATATGTATATATACGGATACATATATTTACATATATGTATTATATATATGTATATGTATATACATCTATATGTGGGAAGGGTCATATATACACGAAACACAAATATGAATGCCTATTTCTGATAAACACGTGTTCCATAAGTTTATTTTACCGGTGATGATGATGATGATGATGATAAGGATGATGATGATGTTGACGACGACAACGACGACGACACATTTGGGCGACAAGTTGTTCGTCTCTTTTCCTTATTCACCTCAAACCATAAGAGTTCTCTACGATATTCCAATAAAAAAAAGACACTCGATGACCTCCCCATTCCTATCGTATCTCTTTTTCTATGACTCGTTTTCTTTAGCTTTGCTTCTCGTTGTTTTCAAATGGCACCCAACGTCGCCATTTTGTCGAACAGTATTCAATTTTAATTAATATCCAAACTATCCAAACCATGGAGCTTCTACTTCGAGTAGCTTTCAATATACTTATTAAGAGGAAAAAATGTGGTGTTTATTTCTTTATCAATCTTAAGTAAATAGTTTTGTAAATTGAGTTCAGCTATCAACCAATATATTTATAATATAAACGTATATTCCTTAAGTAAATAATTTTGTGAATTTGAGTTCAACTACACAATAAATATAGATTGCACATATACATATACATGTATATATATATACATATTACACACACATACACACACATATATCTATATATATGCGCGTGTGCGTGTGTGTATATTCACACACATGTATATATATATATATATATATATATATATATATATATATATATATATATATGCATACACATGTATAGATATATATATCTGTATATATATGTATATATATATAATGTGCATGTATGTATATGCATGTATATATATACTTTATTAATAAAGCTGCAAAGACATCACAAAAACTTTTAACATATATATATAAATATTTATTTATTTTTATATGTATATATACATATACTTACGTATATATCTATACTTATTTATTCATATATATCTATATATAGTTACAATATATACTTACTTACACACACACATGCATATATATACATATATATATATATATATATATATATATATATAATATATATATATATATATATATATATATATTGCTTATACTTAGAGATATCCAGATATCTATATTTGTATATGTACATATATGTGTATGTACTTGTGTTTTGTTGTATATGCCTGTGTTTGTGTCGCTGTGCAACCTTTGTGTGTTGCGGTGTACGTATGGCATTGCATCCGCTTTCATATGTACATTTATAGTCATATTGTTCATGAGCACACTTGCAAACGCGTGTGCACACATACACATGCGCACACACAGTCACACATATGTATGTATATAAATGAATGTATTATGTATATATGTATTATGTATGTATGCATACGTAATATTTGAAACGGATATGAGTAGTGCTTTTTCAATGAATAACGAAGGAGAACCCAAATATTTCAGATCCAAACCAAAGCTAAATTTATATGATAAAAATTAACGATTTGCGTTAGCTTCCGCTAAATTGTTTCAGTTGTTTAGCAGTTTAGCGTTTGCGAAGTAAAGTTTTTAGTTAGCGGATTAGCAGTTAGCGAAGCTAACCATTTGATTAGCTGTGCCCACCACTGGCTGATATTGTTTTGCAAATTTTGGGTCAAGCAAACAGTTTCGAGAAAAGGACTAAGCCAATTACATCGTTGCCAATGCGTAACTGGTACTTATTTATCGACCCCAAAAGGATAAATTTCAAAGTCAACCCCTGCGGCAATTGAACTTAGAATATAAAGACGTACGCCGCTAATCATTTTATCCGGTGTGCTAACGATTCTGACAGCTCGCTGTTTTGCAGCACAATATATTACCCGTTCCAAAATATGGATGGCAGGAAATATTCTTCCTCTAAAACTCCGTACCAGTTCATTCCATTCCTTCAATCTTATTTTACGATTTCCCAATATTTCATTACGATATCAAAATAAAATTTATTAATACATTATCCTTTCATTTGCGTCTGGTGAGCCTAATTTCCTGTTTACTGGAAAAGATTTAGTAAACATTTAAAGTCGGGGGACATTAATACATCGGAATTAATATTCGTTTATATCAGCAATCTGTCTAAGTATGAAATCTTCAATATAATATTTTAAATATTTTCGACGTAAACAGCTTTCGAATTTGTTTTGTTTCTGTAAACCAGCTTAAGACGATTTAAACGGTTTAAGATCGATAAACAAAATAACAAATCCGATAAAATATAATAGTGATGTTTTGATAAAACATACAACTAGAGAAAGAGAGAGAGGGAAGAGAGAGAGGAATGGGCGCTTGTTTTTCTTCATTGCCAAGTATAGAAGTAGGGGACGTAAATCTATTTACTCTTCAGGCACCTTTAGATGGACGATATTCGGTCGATTAATGTTGTCACTGAAAATGTATAAGGAAACATCTACAGTTTATATATGATCAGGGATTGAATTTCAGAACGCTGCAGACGTCCTGGATGAGATGGACTGAAATTAGAAACTAGTGCGGTTAATGTGGATTTATATACCACAACGATTGTGGGCATTAGCTTCAGATGATTTGACGATCGTCGTAACATGACATTGGCGGAATAATTCGCAAGAATTCGACGCAATCAATTATGATATCATTGGTTCGATAGACATCAAGATTCTATAATGGATTTCGATATAGACACATTTAAGATGCACCCAATATTCCACTTATCTCATCTGGAATGAATGTAAGGCTAAGAAACTCATTTCGAAAGAGGTAGCATTGGATTCGGTCCCAGAAAATTTTGAAGACGATTAGCTAAGAGATTAGACTTTAAAGAAAACCAAAATCTTCACACACAGAATTAGTGCTTTTTTACACCCGTCCTCATTTTTTTAATCATGCACACACACACACTCTCTCTCTCCCTCACTCTCTCTCACACACACATATACACACACGCATATATACAGAAACATTTATTTTATGCATGTATGTATAAAGATCCTGATCAATGTCTATATGCACATATATATATATATATAAACATGTATGTCTATATATATGTATATATATATATATATGTATGTGCGTGTGTATGTATATATATATATATATATATATTTCTATGCACGTACATGTGTATATGTACACAAGGGTAAAAACATGCTCATATACAAAGCCGAACATATTTTTTCTTGATAATTTCGCGATGTACCCGGACACACTATACAACAACACAAAAGGCACCGGGTACTTTTCATTTAAACAGTGTTAAAAAAGAGAGAAAAGGGAGATTAGAATTGACAAAGGAAATTGGCGGAAATGAGCTTCACAGTGTGTCTGCTGTTCAATGAAATGTTTCAGTTGGAAATTTTCTGATACACCAACTGCTCCACCTACGTGATTAAGTAGGAAACATGTAACCAGCGGGCACACGCTATCTTTACTAATCTTTATGAATCAATACTGGTCCGCTAAGTCGTGTAATTTTGTGCAGATCCTCGAATGTAAGAAAGTATGGTATGTGGTAGCCAGATGGATTTGTTTATCATACCGAATATAGAAACGCAAGCGAGAGTTTACAATGTTCACAGATTATAGCTCTAGTGAGTGGTTGTTAATCCTTCGAGTTTTATGTGCATATCTGGCAATAATCTGGTACCTATCTATATCTATTTATATGTGCTTTTAAGTGTATATGCGTGTAAATCTACTTATTAAAAGTTATCTCTCTGTATCTATCTATCTATCAATCTCTTTCTCTCCCTATATATATGTGTGTGTGTGTGCATCTATATTCATATATATATACTGTTGTGTCTGCGGACAGTGATTTTCTTTTTGTGACTTATAATGTAACACACTCACCGGTAAAATGTCTACTTATTTCTTATTTTATTATTTATTTCTTATTTTTACTTTCCTGTGTGTTACATTATAAGGCACAAAAAGAGAATGACTCTCCCCAGACACAACAGAATATGCTTAAACACACGAACTCATATGAAGAATCTTGCAAACCAAATTCAAAAGCGAAATATATGTGTGTGTGCGCGCGCGCGTGTGTGTGTGCGCGTGTGTGTGTGTGTCAGTAATGTAACTACACACGTACTGTTAGGGATTTCTTTTCCTTCTTTGAACCCTTCCCTTTCACCTTTCCTACGAAGATCCATGATCGAAACGCCAAAGTCTCTCTTTTCACCGACCGCCACGCTAATAAATTACTTGTACACGTCTTCCTGTCGTCCGTTAATTTTATTTGTTTATCTGAATTGATTGTTAATTTATACTGACTACATATATATATGTGTGTGTGTGTGTGTGTATAATTATAAATTTTCTTTAGTATAGCATAGAAAGCGTGAATGTGTTAGAGTCAAACCGGAGATACTAGAAAAGTACAAGAGATACAGAGAAGAGGAATAATATCTATGCTTACATGAATGAATACCTTCAGAAAATTTATTTAAAATGGTGGAATTAAAAAATCGAAGGATCATGTGCAATTCTTCTATACACAGTTGACATCTGCCGGTAATGGTATTGTATAGTTGTACCACATTGATGATTGGTAGTCTCTATTAATGGCACACAATGACCGGGTGTCGTTGTTAAATTACATCGTCAATCAAGAGCAGGTAACTACGTATAACTAACTGCATTTAATCTGTAAGTCTAATCTCGAGCAAGTCGCAGGGGTAAACGATAGATACTGTAATTCGAATGAGCTTAAGTCTTTAGCGAACGATCAGCATCAGAGACTTCATCACAGCATCCCACCGCTCTCAAGGTCGTGGGCATCACCGTCGTCGTCATCACGAAGCAACAGAATCTCAAACCACGTGACATAACTCAATATCACGCAAACGCGACTGAAGTCACGGTAGAACAACAGAAAACTCCGCAACAAAATGACTCATCGACATAAAACAACACGAGATCAAACCTTAGTCCAGACCTGCCCACAACGCCAAACAGCAGCACCCCACATTCTACCCCAAAGAAATACACTTCACAGGGCCACAATACAACATCAGCGCAGTCACCACAGTACGGAACCCAGGTAAAACACATCAGTACAACACTGTTACACAACAGTTCATTACTCACCCAAACACGACACTCCCTGGCACTCCGTCGGTTAGGACGATGAGCACTCCAGTTGATTCGATCAACGGAACAATCTGCACGAGAATTTAACAAACAAGTGGGTGAGTACTCCGCAGACACACATAGCTTTAATGTAGTTTCTTGATGGATATTCAGCGTGATACAGAATGTGACAAGGCTGTTCCTTTGAAGTAGAAGCACAACTAATTTTGCCGACAGAATGAACTGAAGCAACGCGAAATAAAGTGTTTCCCTGGAGGACACAATGCGCTGCTCGCTCCTGGAATTGAACTCACGATCTTGCGATCTTGAACCGAACACCCTAACCACTTTGCCACGCGCCTTCACACAACAACACACAACAAAGGGCTAAAATCCACTTCACCACAGCAATTATCTGTAAAGTCCATTGGACTACATGTCTGTAAATCAAGGGAAATTCCTTGGAGGGAATTCAGGAATAACCAATCAAAGAATGGGCTTTTGGGCAATTAACGTTGTTTGACTACCGAGTGGACTGAAGATGAGGTGTGTGTGTGTGCGTGTGTGTGTGTGGCTAGAGTGAGATCTGTGTATGTGATACCGTATGTGCGTATGTGCAAGTTTGTATACGTATGTGTTTTGTGTATGTGTGCATATGTGCATATGTGTGTAACTACACATCACATCAGTAATGTGTATGCATATGTGGATGACTAGATGTATATATATGTGTGGATATCTGTGGTTATACATATTGTGGGTGAAGTGTGTATGTATCTACGTGTGTCACTTGTAGATATGCATGGGTGTGTAACTATATGCAGTCTCCGTGAGATGTGAGTATGCCAATTTATGCGAATATATATGGGTAGGAATGTGTGTGTGTGTGGTGTGTGTGTGTGTGTGTGTGTGTGTGTGTGTCTAATTACAGTGAATTCAGTACGTGTTGCGGTATATAAGCGTGTGCGTATATATGTATATGTGTGCGGGTCTGGCAGTAAGTCTGAAAAAGGTGTGTGTGTTTGCAAATGCCGCATCACATGAGTCAGAATGTGTACGCGTCTGTGTAAAAACAGGTACCGCACACAAGAATTGATCGGTGAGTTGGTCGCAGTCTGTGAGTGGACGGAAGAGAGTAGGGGTTGGGGTGAAGTGGAGGCGAGAGTAAAAGAGACAAGATGATGACGATGGTGAGGAGGAAGGTGATAATGATGGTGAAAGTAATGATAGTGACCATCATCGTGATCGTGATGACTATTGAGGTTTATAAGGACAGTGGCTCTATGCATAAATAGGCACATGCGCACATCGCCACCATCATCATCATCATCATCATCATCATCATCGTCATCATCGTCGTCGTCGTCGTCGTCGTCGTCATTATTATCGTCATCATCATTGCGGTGACGAAGGTGTTCAAATCAAATAAATCATTACCACATTAGGCGTACGTGGTTGCCTCCTTGGATGTCTCTGCGTCCATCATCACCATCATCATCGTCACCAAGAGCACCATCATCATCATCATCATCATCATCATCATCACCATCGAGTCGAAGTTGTCTTTTTCTCCCCCACCCCACCCCATCACCTGCTGTTCTACAACTCCCCATCATTCTCATTATATAACAAATAACTTGGAGAGAAAAAAAAGAAGAATGTTTGTTCGGTTAATAGCTTTTCCGAATCATTAAACAAATTGATTGTGAAATTCGCGGCGAATCCCATGGCACGCTCACTGATTTGCTCTGCATTGCTTTACTTTGCACTGCGTTCCTTTACATTTCCGTTATATGTGCCGTTCACCCGTCCCCCACCCGTCCCCCACCCACCCACTTTTGCTTTCGTTGTTTATTTTGAGATTTATTCTTTCATTATATCACTTATATCTAGTTCCTCATTCTCTCTATCTTTCCTTAAATCTTTGTCGCTCTGTGGGCTACATACATATACATATATGCACACACACATGCACACACACATACATACATACATACATACATACATACATACATACATACATACAAACATACATACATATATAGACACACACATATATATATATATATATATATATATACATACATACATACATACATACATACATACATACATACATACATACATACATACATACATACATATATGCATACATACATGTATACATATATACATAAATCCACTCCATACATATCAAAACCCATAAAATTCTGCCAAAAACAGGGATCTTCCACAGAAACAGCGAAGTTGACAGGTTCCACCTAATGAGAATTGAAGGTGGTAGAGGCTTGAGATCAGTGCTGACAGTCCTTCGAATGCCGTATGGTATCATTCAGGCTGCATCTGCTAAACAACAGCTGCAGAAATAAATACATTAATGCAATCCCGGAAAGTGAAGTGAGCAAATTGGTACAAGTTGGCAGTGAACTCTTCAAAAAGCGATATCTTCCTGATGAGCTATACAGCCCCGAAAACCGCTGGTCTCTCTTACCTCAGATAAGACCTGGATGGAAAGCACTCACCATAAAAAAAAAAAACTGTGCATGTGTAGGTTGCCCGGAAGCTTGAAGAAGCCTGTAGAATTGATACGAAGCGCATCCTCTCTTGGATACAAGACCACTACATCACGTCACACTTTGAAGGCTATGCGTTTGCAATCCGGGAACAGACTGACACAAAGTACCTGGTGAATAAGAGAGAGACAGTAACGCTTCTGTAATTCCGAGGTGCAACCACTTGTGTAGGCCATATCATGTTTCAAACTGATCAAAAAGAAGACTTAAATCACATTACAGTCATAGTTGTGTCTCCATTTTATTTCGTCTCCTCAGTTCAACGATAACAGAGAGTTCTCAAACTCACCACAGACCGAAGTGTGGCAGACGAGTCGCCCGTGTGGTGCAACTGTGCCATCCGCCAGGAGAAGAAGGGAATCCCCAATAAATTGTGGATGCAACGACTCGCTGTTACAGCACATGTCATACTACTACTACTACTAGTACTAATACTACTAATACTACAACTACTACTACTACTGCTGCTGCTGATGCTACTACTACTAAAAGTAGTAGTACTACTACTATTACCAACGCTACCACTACTATTGCTGCTGCTATAACTACTACTACTACTACTACTACTACTAATAATAATAATAATAATAATAATAATAATAATAATAATACAACTACTACAGCTGCTGCTACTACTACTACTACTACTACTACTACTACTGTACAGTAGGAACAAAACCTGAAATCACATATTTTACTCTAGAAAACCTGTTAGGCAAAGCTGTTAAAAGGAAACGGATTTCTCACCGCCGTACTTTTGCCATGTAGAATATATTTCTTGTGTTTATTTACAGTGTACGATAATTGCTGTAATGAAAATCTATCCCCCAAGAACTGGCACATTGTAATTGCTTCATAAATATATATTTAGCGGTAATAAAAATTGCAGGTTTCTTTTGCAGCATTCCAAATCTACAACTCATTAAAATAATCACAGCTAATTTATAAATACTATCGATGGAAGCACGTGAAGTGGGAGATGATGCATTTCCTATTAATACCTGTATACACTATATCGACTAAGAACATTTAATAGGAACGATAGGGTTCGATGCTGGAATCAACAATAAGACTCTGAGTGTATTTCATTTTCGATTTTCTTTCGATCCGTCAACGTGCTTCGATACAACTTCTCTTTTAGTGAATAGGAAATGAATATTTTTCAGTTTTTAGTTCCCTCATACGATGCGAAAGGAGAGAGATACAGAGAGAATGATGGAAAAAGTAAAGAAAAATAGAGATGTAACTCGAATTAGAGATCAACATTTTTATATATATATATATATATATATATATATATATAATATATATATATATATATATTATATATATATATATGTATAT
>NC_043015.1:36869002-36889002 GCF_006345805.1 Octopus sinensis
AATACAATAGGAACATTAATCATACCACCAAAGTGGTATGGTTAATGTTCCTATTGCAGAGCTTGGAGAAATAACAGTCAAATCTCCAACGGATTACAACTTATTGACTTAGAATTTTAAGTGATTCAATAAAACAATGCGTAGGATAATTTTTGAAGAAAATACAAAGAATCAAACAGTGTTGTGAAGGTTTAAGTTTCTTTGAACTTCATTTCTACTCCATCTGAATAGTCTTGGATATGATCTGGAGTCTAGTCTCAAGAACAGATTGGCTTTGAAGTGAAATTCTGCTCAATCATGGTTGACTTGGAACTAAAATCAAATCAATGACTACAACAGCAACAACAATAACACAGATGCGACGACAAGTGGCAAAATTGATTTTGATATCAACGTCATTCTCCACTTCAGCATCCCTTTTGTAATGTATTTCGCAAAATCACAACGAATATTACGGTCACCATCATCATCATCGTCATCATCATCATCATCATCATCGATGTCATCATATCCGGCTTCCACACCATTTTTATTGTCCTCTTTAATTTCATTGTTGTCATCGTCATCGTCGTCATCATCGTAAACTTTATTCATCATCATCGTCTATCCTTCTCATCATTGTCATCATCTTTGTGATAAGTAAACATACAGTCTTGTTGGAAAAAAACTGTGCCTGACATACTTTGACAATAGTCTATGGTAAGCTGTTCCCCCACTTATAAGTGTAAGGGTGAGAGCGTGTTTCTTTGTGCGTCTGAGTGCATATATTTCTACGTATACATATATTTACATATGGATATATATCAACACATATATCTACATGTTTTTGTCTTCTATCTAGTATATAGAGAAAGGAGGCGGTGGAGAAGAAGATGGAGAAGAAGGAAAAGAAGAAAAAGAAGAAGAAGAAGAAGAAGAAGAAGAACAACAACAACAACAACAACAAGAACAAGAACAAGAAGAAGAAGAACAAGAAGAAAAGGATGCGGGAGTGGTATGTTGGAATTCACTTAAATGGTTCTGACCTAAAAGTGACCCACAGCGAGTCACATTTAGATCCCTTGACCATTTAAGTGGATTCCTGCTACTGCCATACCACTCCCGCATCCTTTTTTCTTCTTCTTCTTCTTCTTCTTCTTCTTCTTCTTCTTCTTCTTCTCCGCCGCATCCTTTCTCTACCACTACTTATTTCTTTATTATCCACAAAGGGCTAAATATAGAGGGGACAAACAAAGACAGATAAATTGATTATGTCGATTACATCGACCTCAGTGCGTAAGTGGTACTTAGTTTAACGACCCTGAAAGAATGAATGGCAAAGTCGACCTCGGCGGGATTTGAACTCAGGACGTAACGGCAGACGAAGCGCGCTAATTTTTCTGCCAGCTCGCCGGCTTAATATGGAACGCTTCACGAATTTGCGTGTCATCCTTGCGCAGGGGCCATGCTAATCTTCTCTGTATCGTTTCAATTTTAGTATATGTACTGCCGAAGCAAGTACTACTTGCTTCTCTACTACTTCTGCTGCTTAAACAACCAAAGACAAGAATTTATATCAAACTAGATGCTGCCAACTACGTAGAACCCACAAGTGTAAAAAAGAGAGACAGAGACAGGCAGAAAAAAATAACAGAAAAGCTATGGAAATATATATATTTTTTAAAACTATTTCATTTAATTTTTCTACAATTTAATTTTTTCATGCATTACTCTAAGTTTGGAAAAGTCACGATGATTGAAACCAGTATTAAATGTTCTTCATGATAAGATTTCGTTTTGGGATTTGGTTTGCAAGATTCTTTATGTGAGTTCGTGTGTTGAAGCATATTCTGATGCGTCTAGGAAGAGTCATTCTCTTTTGCTGGCTTTTAATTTAACATACACACCGGTAAAATTTCGACGCAACGCAAATTTTAGAAAAATAGTAAAAGAAAGTCGAAATTCTGCTGGTGAGTGTGTTAAATTATAAGGCACAAAAAAAGAATGTCTCTTCGCAGACGCAACAGAATGTGATAAAATTATTTAAGCATTGAAGATAGTAAACTTTCATTGCTCAAAGATTGCAACATTGTATGTAGCAAAAAATATAAAGTATAATATATATTTATCTAAATGATTGAGTTGCGCTGGTGTTGATGGTGGTGGTGGTGGTTGTGGTGGATTTCTTCCAATTTTTAGCTGCTGCCATAACTAAATTCTTTCCTTCTTCAGAATCATTTTCTTACCAATCTAGATTCCTATAAAAATATTACTCTTATCAAGAAGCTATTTCGCTGTTTGTCTTTCCTCTTTATATTCAGTGTAAATACACTCTTATTTACGATGTATGTATTTGTATATGTATATGTATATTATTATATGCATACATATATACATATACATACATACATACATGCACACACACACACACACATATATATATATATATATATATGTATGTATGTATGTATGTATGTATGTATATTTATGTATCATTATCTTTATGACATTATCTTAAGTAACGGGCGATATTATAAAGTTTGAGATGTGCCACAATGATACGAATGAAAAGCCATCATCATAATTTTTATCTTCTTGTTTTTCTTTTTGGGGTTTCGTTTTCTCTTTCTACGCGTATAATAGACGGGTAATATTTTATCTTGCATTTCGTCAGAAATAAAACAAAACATAATAACAACAACAACGACAACGATGATGATGATGATGACGATGATGATGATGATGATGATGATGATGATGATGGATGATGATGATGATGGTGGTGACGATGAGGGTGATGATGACGACGACGATGATGATGATGATGATGATGATGATGATGACGATGCTGATGATGATGATAATGATGAAGATGATGATGCTGCTGATGATGACAACGACGATATGGGGTTTCAAACTCTTGGTCCGATACCATCGAAATCGTGGGAGGCGTAAGTCGATTGTATGGACCCCATTTCTCGAGCCTGGGAGGACGAAGGGCAAAGCTGTTCCTGGCGGAATTTGAACTCTGTGATGATGAAGATGATGATGATGATGATGATGATGATTATAACGATGACGATACTGACGATGATAATTATATTGATGGCTATAAATTGGTGAGCATTGTGGCAAGGATGGCGTTGATGTTCAGAGCAGCAGTGGCAGCAGCAGATGCAGAGGCAGCAGCAGTAATAGTACTAGTAGTAATAGTAGCAGTAGCAGCAGCAATAGCAGTAGTAGAAGCAGTAGTTGTCGTAGTAGTAGTAGTAGTAGTAGTAGTAGTAGTAGTAGAAGCAACAGCAGCAATAGTAGTAGTAGAAGCAGTAGTAGCAGCAGCAGCAGCAGCAGCAGCAGCAGTAGTAGTAGTAGTAGTAGTAGTAGTAGTAGTAGTAGTAGTAGTAGTATAGTAGTAACACAGATATAAAAATGAAATATATGTCATTATTCCTTATTAAAGTACAAATCCCAGTACCTTTGAGGGGAGGGTTTTTTAGCTGAATCCATGGATGACAGTTCTGGTCAGGTACTTCGTGTTATAAGTGTCGAACGGTGAAAGGTAATGTTTAACCTGGTTCAAATCTTTAAAGGTAAAGATTTGAACTGGCATAAACCAAACAAAAAGAATATACACCCATTCTCAGACTTTAAAGAGACTCCGAAGACGCTCTTTTCCTCCTCGCAGAACGGGAAATGGTTTTATGACACGCTCTATTGATTCCACCAATCTATTTCGGCGGCTGAATGCGAAAACCCTAATTTACGGCCATAAATTTTATATGGAATTTTATGCGATTTTTGAGATCATCGTTAATTACTTGTTAATTACGTGTTTCTTCATTCGACCATTTCACTCGTTTCGAGTCTTCCACTCCATTACAAATGCCATCGTCATCATCATCATCATCATCATCATCATCATCATCATCATCGTCGTCGTCGTTGTTGTCGCCCTCATCATTGTATTCGTCATCGTCGTCATCGTCGTCATCATTTAACACCACCAACACAATCTCCACCACAACCACTATAATCAATATCATCAGCAGCAGTTGCAGCATAAACGTTATCACCATCATCCTACTCCGCACCCTCCTACACCGCATCCTCCTCCTCCTCCTCCTCCTCATCATCATCATCATCATTAACTTCATCATCAGTGGCTGACTCAGTATTATCTGACGTAGCACAGAAGACAAACACTTCTATATCGCTATTTACCCCCATTAAAAAGGCCGTCGAAATTTTAGCAGTAAGAAAAAGTATTTTCAAGTTCAATCTCTGTTTAGGAATACATGAAAACTTGATCGTGGGATAGGGTGCCATACTTCACGTGCACTAAAAGTCCGTTTGGAATTCTGCATAATGTATCTTAAAACAAGCGTAAGCGAAGTGAGGATCATTGCAGAACCAGCACAGGGCGAAAGAAATATTATTCTGAAGGCAATTAATGTCTCTTTGCAAGTGTCTGACAGTCATGACTGGGCTCCCCAGTTTGTGTGGCATGGTGCATAGTACGGTTAACAGACATAGGGGCCCCCAGCAACCACCCTCTTCACTCAAGCTAGCACTACCTCTTCCAGGCACTTGATGTAGGTCTCCGTGTGGATTCTCGGGTTCTGTGGAAAGATGAATGGAGGCATAACGTCTCTATCACTAGTTATCACTCCAAACACCATGATCTTGACTGGATGTTTGATTTTTATCACTCTAGGTACATGTTTTGGGGACATGGCAAGCCAACGGTTGTTCTGTGTGTTCACATTCTGATCCTGGCAGAAATATTTCTCGTCTGAGAAAACCCAAAGCATGTTCGGTTGGCGGAGGTGTTTGTGTTTGTTCACAAGCTTCGTAGCACGGTGTTTTCCTATTGTCCTTGATGGCTTGGGATAAAAATGAGCCCTTTTTCATTTTGTATGAGTAATACCGAAAGTCTTCATGCACCACCTGCCTGATAAGAAACTCAGACACTCCCATGTCACTGGTGATGGACCTGATTGACCTGGAGGGATCGTTGTCAATCATTCCCTGGATTTCACCAACAAATTCAGGTGTTCTTTTCTCATCATGACAGTCATAATCACCACTCGATGCATCCAACTTGTTTCCGAAACCTCTGCACTGTATTCTCAAACACTCTGAAATGTTCACTTTGACGCTTCCAGCGCCAATGCCAAGCAGTATAGAATGTCGTTTTCAAATCTCTGGCAGAGTACATTGTCATAATGCTGTTTTTCTCACTGACGGTGCCCAAATGTCCCTACTATACTGTGTAGCCGAGAAAATAAGAAATACTCAACGCGCATGCGCAAAATGAAAGATACGAAATGGTGACAGTTTACCCATTGCACTAGGGTATGTGTATGTGTGTGTGTGTGTGTGTGTGAAATATAATGAGGCAACAAAGCCAAAGTGGCGTAAAATTTCTAGAACATTTATAAACAATAATGTAGTCTTATCCGCATTAGATTCGTCACTCATACTATCATCGAACCGAGAGTCAAACTACAGTTCTTCCGTAGGACGTACATCGCGTTACCTGCCATTTTGAGTCTTGTGGATACCAAAACCCCTCTCACACACACACACACACACACACATATGTATATTAAAGAAACTGTGAAATACAAGTGACATATCATAAATGTATTAAGTTTATAATTTAATATAATTATACTATAAAAAGATATAACATAACAAATAATTAAAGCAGAAAAATGTCCTACATTTTGTATAGAGTCATATCCACTTGTGAATTTATAAAAAATCAACTTTTATGCATATGAATCTCGCTAGGGAAATAATTATCTAAAAATTCCATGCCATGACTGCTAATTCATAAAATAGTTGTATTTAGAATATAGCAATTTTTGCAAACAGGAACATTAATAATTTTAAAATATAATAAATATAATTAAGACCAAAAGCAAAATTCAAATACAGAAAATTAATTACATAAACGAAACAATTACAACGGTCATTAAATGTTCTTATGCACCTTCAATAATATTAACCGAAGGCTATTTTTAATCTTATATAAACACTGCCCATTTTTTCGTAGAGAAGATCTATATAATGAAACCTATATATGTTCTGAAGTTATGATGGAGTATGAAATATATTGTATTTAAAATTTCTATATACTATTACGAAAAAATAGATAAGGATATATCTGATTCCCACTCTGAACACATTAAACACACTTTTAATCAACGATTCATTAATTCAAAACGTCTCTACTGAATACGCGATGTTAAACAAAGGCATAAAGTTACGATTATTAGAAACTATAATATCACTCACATAAAAATGATAATAATATATAAATGAATGTATTATCAGAATTTTACTTAGCTTTACAAGAGGAAATATATTAGAGTCAGCCAATGGTTTTATTTTTCTATAATTTATATATAGATATAAGTTCGAATGTACTTAATACGGTGATATATAATAGCGTCTAAAAGTAATATTCATATATGCATAATTATTCAAAAAGATATATAATTATATTTAAGAATTATTCTACTCTGTTTATGCGTACTAATACAAACATTATTCTTTGTAATTAACAAGTAAAAAAAACAAATTTATCAGAGAAAAATACCATTGTAAATCAATGTTTATATGTTTATACATTCATTACATACGGAAAAATAACCGGAAATGCGTACTTACAATAGAAATGTTTTCAATCACGGCAGAGTCTTTATAAAATTATTTATATAGCATTATTACTAAATTTAAGTTATATACTTACAATCGTTTTATATAAAGATGATAGCATAAATTAATACATATCTTAAATTTAACTACGAATATAGAGATATAGTTTGAACTTACAACAAATATATTCTTTTCTAGCTCTAGGCACAAGGTCCAACATCTTTGGAGAGAGGGACAGTCGATTAGATCTACCCCCACTACGCAACTCGTACTTATTATATCGACGCCCACTACGCAACAGGAACTTAATACGTCGACCCGGAAAGGATGAAAGGCAAAGTCGACCTCACTTAAGACAAATATATTATGGTGCTTAATACTAGATTTATTTATTAATTGATTAAATATCATAAATATCCTTACTGATATACTAACCATTCAGTTTTTTTAAAAAAAGCTTACAAATCATTCAGTATAATAAAAAAAATGGCCTCAAAAACAATTACGCAAAATAATGTAGTTACATCATAAAGTTGGGGTAAATATCAGAAGGAAAACTATTTTGTTCACGTCATCGACTAAAACTTGAAAACTTTACCAGTAACTTATGCACTGATCAATCTTTGGAGTTTTTAAAAATGTAATATCATCTTATTTATTTATCCATTCATTCATTCATTTATTTATTTAACATGTATACATATTGAAACATATATATGTATGTATATATATATATATATATATATAATATATATATATATATAAATGTGTTTGTGTGTGTATAATAATAATAATAATAATAATAATAATAATAATAATAATAATAATAATAATAATAATAATAATAATAATAATAATAATAACAATAATAATTACAATTTCAATATCGTTAATTGGTCAATTACTGAAATATGGCAGCTCGACAGAAAAATACGAAAACTGTTGACAATGCATAGAATGCACCACCCTAAGGCAGATACAGAACGACTTTATCTGCCAAGAAAAGAAGGAGGCCATGGTCTTTTACAACTGGCAATAACAATGAAGATTGCTACAAGTGGCCTAGACACCTACCTGAAAAAGTCTGAGGACTGGATGTTAAAACTTGTCTCAAAACATGAAAACAAGAAACCATCATACTCAGTAACAAAACAGGCATAGGAATATCTAAGTGAATTCCGAATACAACAAATGTCGGAATTAGTGATAGACATACAAGAAAAAAGATAAAGCTAAGCGCATGAAAACCCGTGCCAAAACTGCGGCCTTAGATATTCTGAATATTAATGGCAAGAAAAACCTCTCCATGGCAAATACCCAAAGAGAGCGAATAATGCAGATATTGACAAAGCCCTGACCCATTAATGGCTAATGACCTCTGGCTTAAAATCTGAAACAGGAGGGTTTATCATAGCAGCTCAAGATCAATGCCTACCAACAAGAAACTACCAGGCCAACATATTAAAGAACGGCAGTAGCCCAACATGTCGTGTATGCCGACATTAAAATGAAACCATTGATCATGTTGTCCCCAAATGCAGTCTTCTAGCGCCGAAAGAGTACCTCAACAGGCATGATAGAGCTGCACAATATATTCACTGGGTAATTTGCAAAAGCCTGGACTTGCCCCATGATAAAAACTGGTGGGAATACAAACCACCTCCAGTGCTTGAAAATGACCACATCTCACTCTTCTGGAACTTTACCATTCAAACTGACAGAAAGATAGATGCAAATAGGCCAGACATCATATTGAAAGACTTCAGACAAAAGAACATGCCTCCTCATTGATATGACTGTCCCAATCGATATAAACGTATCTGTCAAGACCTAACAAAAACTGAGCAAATATAAAGATCTTGAAATAGAAATCAGCAAAATGTGGAACTTGAAGGCTAAAACAATACCTGTTGTCATAGGTGCCTTGGGAATGATAGCGAAAGGGGCTGTTTGCTACCTAACTCAGATACCAGGAAACCCCAAAATGGCAGAAATTCAAAAGATAGTGCTCATGGGAACTGCTCATATCCTACGCAAAATACTCTCTATGTAATCCCAAGGTTTAAAACAAACTTTTTTTTAAAATCTACGTATTAGATATTCACTAGTACAACACCAAAAAAATCCCCAAATATATGGCACACTAGGCATAACAACAACGTGAACTTCCAATCTGTTGTCTCTTGAGGTCTCTGGGTGAGACTTGGAGCCAACTTGTACAAACATAAAGCAAAAGTCAAACATATAATAATAATAATAATAATAATAATAATAATAATAATAATAATAATAATAATAATAATAATAATAATAATAATAGGGGGTATAACTCCAAATTACAAGGACAAATTCAATTAGTATTAAATCAAATTTCCCAATATTAATATGTAATTGAATTGCATCATAGTGATTTTTCTCTAATTTATATATATATATATATATTATATATATATATATATATATATATATATATATATATATATAATATATATATATATATGTATGTATGTATTACGGAGATGTACAATATTAAATGGCAAATATTAGTCAAGCTAGATCTTATAAACTGCTGATTATAGATTTAACCTATATGTGGATAAAATATACCAGAATTAATAAAAAAGAAGCTTCTTAATGAAAGACAGCAATGCTCTTTATCTTGAAAACCTTATTCTAAATATGTGTTTATGGATTATATTAAAAGTTTTCTGTCCCTGATGGTATTAAATAATAAAAATATTGTGAATATATGTCTATGTATATCAGTGTGTATGCACATATGTATGTGTGTGTGTAATTGTATGTCTACATATGTAAAAATGTGTATGTACGTGTATTTATGTGTTTATATATTTATAAGTATATATATACATATGTATGTGTGTGTGTATGTATGTGTGTGTGTGTGTGTGTGTGTGTGTGTAACATTCTTTCTCCTCCTTCTCTTTCTCTAAATTACCTTTGACGTTAAATCTATTACCGTTTTTTAAAAAAAACTTGCATCTTTCCCTTCGTCACATTCGCCGTAATCACATTCATCAAAATGGCTTATTCATGTATTTTGTTTCTCTGTTTTTCCTTGATGACATGACATTGTTCTACGTCATTTTATTCCTTCAGGAATAATACATATGTTTTCTTCGAAACATATGTCACAATTATAAAGATTTGAATAACACCTGCGTTAAACTCCATTTCTTAATTTATCTATATAATACATAATAAGGTTCTAAAATTATAAGTAGGCTGTAACATCCTTGGCACTTATGTGAATTTTTTCTACCTTGGTAACTATTTATTATTGTTTCCGCGTTATTTGTACACATTCAAAAATACACACACACACACACACACATATATATATATATATATATATATAGATAGATAGATATAGATATATATATATGTGTGTGTGTGTATGTGTGTATGTATACATGTATGCATGTATATATATATATGTATATATATATATATATATATATATACAAGACTTATAAACACCTTATAAATGTCCTATAAACCACTTTCCCCTACTGCTATTGATTTTGTTTCAGCACACAATTTCACATTAGGTCACTTGCTATATTTTATCCACATATAGTTTAAATCTATAATCAGCAGTTTATAAGATCTAGCGTGACTAAGTATTTGCCATTTAATATTGTACAATTTCATACTATCATTTAACATCTATATAAACTTATTTAAACTGGTACTGTTCAACCTACCACTATTCCTGAAAGTATATTCATGGTTTGCAATTCGTCTTTTAATAAAATTTATCCAATGTAAAAATCATTTTTCCCTTCAGATTCAACTCTACATCTATATACATGTTTATTTTGCATACAAAATTATCAAAATAACATTTGTACTTAAACTTAAGTTCTAGCGACATAATTATCAGTTATAGAATTATCATATCTATTATTATTATGTAAAAAATGTCTAATAATTGTAAATAAATTTTTAGATACTGAAAAGCCAGTTTTGATCTGTATATTGTTAAATGTTATTATATATTATTTTTGTCATATATTCGTGTCAATATGTCGTTGTATTCATTTATGCCTACCGTCACAATTCGCTTCTCCAAAATACTTCAACTGATGCGCAAAATATATCTATACACTCAATACACAGATTCTGATTAAGAGTAATTCACCTAAAACTTGTTCCACATGATAAACACAACCCTATAAAACCCACCCAAACATCATTATGTCCATTCCGAAAAAGCTGCAAGTATTTGAAGTAAAATATTTTTAATGAAAATCTAAACATTTATTTTCTCTTGGCATTTAATAATGCTATGCCTGAAACCCCTAAACGCAGAGCGAATAAAATATGGATTACGCGTTTCAGTTTAATTAAAAATATATCGGTTTTTAAATGAAAATGCAAACTAATTCAGTATATGGTACCTGTGTTTCGTTAGATTACCTGAAAGTTTCAAACATTAGAATTTATATTATATCACGAGAATTATATATACATATTTGTCTGAAGGTGTGTATGTGTGTATAAGTGTGTGTGTATTTGTCTATCTGTATGTATGTATTGTTTTGTAGAATATATATAAATTAATATTTTACTAAATGGAGAATCGTTTCGCAAAAGCAAAATACAAACGTGGCATTCAAATATATATTTATGAAGATGTCAGCTAACGGGAATCTTGTATTTGGTAAACAAGAAAGATCTGATAAACATGTTTACAAATGATGCAATTTTCCAGCGACAGACAGCATTCATTTTGGGTTTAATTATAAATTAATTAAAAAGGATTAACTGTTTCATTGAAATGCAATATAAAATGCTCAACTAATGAAACGGTAATTACCTCTAAGGAAAAGTGATTCTAGAGAATTGGAAAATAGAAACAGAATGTATATTTTCATACAGAGGTACTATATCCGGCATATATGCGTATACTAATATTAATAAATATATGTATACATATATATATATATATTATATATATATATATATATGAGTGTGTGTGTGTGTATACATATATACCTATATACGTATATGTATACATATGCATACATACGCATATTTATGTAACTATATTTGTATAAATGTATTTGAAAATGTAATTGTATATCAAATATATAAATATCTATCTAAAAAATATTTATATAAACGCATAAACCCACACAAGAATGAACATGCATATATGTCAATAAGATGTATATGTGTGTGTATGTAGGTGTGTGTGTGTGTACAGATATACACATACACATATATATATATACGCATTGCGATAGCTATCCAAATCTCTGTCTCTCTCTCTTTATATATATATACATATGCATATGCATATACACATGCATATATATATGCACATACATACACACATATATATATATATATACAGATTGATATATCTATATATATGTATGTATACATGTATGTACATATGTCTGTTTATGTGTGTATGTATACATATAGAGTTGAGTATGCGTATGAATGTTTAGAATTCAAACAAAACTTGAAAATACTTATTAGTTTCAAATATGCGCTGAGGTATCAAGAGAAATAAAAACAATAAAACATAAATAAAAAGGAATGAAAAATACAGAAACGGTAGATAAAAGGAAGAATAAAACAAGAACATACATTTAGAAGATTTCAATGAATGAATCTTTGGAAATATGAGGAATTAAGAATGACATTTTGAAGAATGTAATCGTAAAATTTATAATGCAATGCCTGGAAGATGCATTTGAAACTAAGTCATACATAAGAAAAAACACATGAATTTAATGTGAATGGAGAAAACTTTCTTTTATTCATTCATTCATATATTTGTCTGTAGAAGCACAGATTGTTCCATCTATCCATGTATCAATTTACTCATGTATCTGCCTATCCATACAAGCACACTTACATACATACATATATATATATATATATATATATATATATATATATATATATATATATATGTGTGGTGTGTGTGTGTGTGTGCGTGTGTGTGTGTGTGTGTGCGTGTGTGTGTGTGTGTGTGTGCGTGTGCATGTATATATGTATGTATGTATAGCAAAAAGAGAGAGAGAGAGGTGTGAACTGTGGAAAGCATAAAACAAATCCCAAATCATTCTATAAATTTGGAAAGGGAGCAGGCACATTATAATATGAAATGAGATCGTTGTTCCAAGGATGAGTGAAGGGCTCCGTGAACAGTTTCAAAGTTTCTTTACCTCCAACCTAAGATACACGAAGATAAAAAAACCTTAGCTGAATTCTTTAAGATTGCAGCCCTAGAATCGGTGAAACTGAGCATGAGTAGCAAAATGTAACTGCGCCTATAGATAAGATGAGCTCAAGCTCAGCAACTGGTCCCGATCGCTTCTCAGTTAACCTCCTGAAGTCATATAAGCCAGTTTTAGCGAAAACACTTCAAATACTTTCCCAGAGTCTCTTTGCAAGCGGTAAACTTCCTGAACATTTAAAAGAAACCATGATATGATCCTATCCACAACTTTTCAGTTTTGTCTGGAATTTCATGAGGGAATTTCTCAAGCCAGAAATGTATTGCCCCTCAATCCCACACCAATATTGACTGTGTGTGTGTGTGTGTGTGTGTGTGTGTGTATGTGTGTGTGTGTGTGTGTGTGTATTCCTCTAGAGGGAAACTACAAAATATACTTTCGAATAAACCGAATAAATGTACATATATACTAAAATTGTAAATGGCAAAGGAAAGATGAAATACAGAAAAATCTAACCAACATGTTCCTTTTTCTTTCTTTTCTCTACATGCAGGTACAAACATATTTTGGGAAGATAGATCTATGTTATATTAATTAATTTACTCGGTGTTTTTCACATCTCATAATGAAGTTGTTCTGATAAACGTGGGTAGGAGTGAATCATCCCGAATACAAATGATTTACTCGCAGACGTCGGGCGACCAGTTCTCGCTGTTTAATACCGCAGGCAACAGTTTCCCATTTTCCATTTCCCATGAGGTCTGCGAACGGATCGCATATGAGCGACAAATATTTCGAACCTTCTCACATGAATTTAAATTTATAAAGTGTATAACGGCTATCTGTAATATTAAATGTCTCGAATGGCTTGTTCCCTTTATGATGTAATTTCTATGTATTATATTTGTATTATAGAATGAAAGGATTTTGAAAATTAACTTATTACACATAGTTCTGTCACACTGCAATAACTGATCAAAATTATTAGCTTAAACAAACAACCCGAACGAGTGCAATCAGTCAGTTTCCCGGCAGCGCCCTCAACGGTCGCCGTCCTCCTTCCGTGAACTGTTTCGAAAGTAGTATTGAATAAACTATTATTTCTTTCTCGGTAAACACGTAATACGGTTTGAAGAAAATATGATTTATTAGACTTGATAATATGATCAATATTATTGGGTCTTTCTTTGATCTATCTGAATACAATTTTCGAAAAAAAATATTACTGTTCATATTCCCTCAGATCTGAGAAAATATGTTATGTGTTAAAAAAAGTAATAAAATTGTGGTAAAGTGTAGTAAAATAAACGTACTTGGAGTATATGAAAATAGTTCAGATATATTAAGGTAAATAATGCCTTTAGCTTTGATTTGTTCTATTTCAGCTGGTTGGTTAAATTTTCTATTATATTTGTTGTGGCCACACGAAAAAGAACGTGGTTAGCGTTGGGGATAGATTAGGTTTGTACTTGTGTTTCCTTTTTCAGCAACCTCTGTTAGTTGGCGTTGAAATCTAAAACATATTTAACGATGGATTCTCGGTTATCTGTAAAATAACTATTCACAAATTTTGGTGAGTAAAGAAGTTTGGTTTGGAATTGCGAGCATTGGGGTTCAGTGTCAGTGTATGTCAACCTGAGTGAGTGTTTTCTGTTTTAGGTCCGGGACGACAAATGCTTTCTGAGTGAATATGGGTGAGCGAAACATATGGAAGACACTTAGCTGAATCGTTTACTCGTTGGATAAAATCATACGCTGGCCTTCTTTGGATTTCAAAAACGCTCAGATGTTAAGTTTGCCTTTCATATTTACCACCACCGCTGCTTGTAAATCGGAGTTGACTATTTTTTATATCCCTGTAAATTCACAGTTTGGTAATAAAAAAATACCGGAAGAATAAGGGCAAGACTTAAAAAAACAGTACTAGACTAATTTGCACCCCGATCAAGACTTGAAGGTCATGACATATCATGGTTAAAGTCATATGGTTAAAGTCATATGATATATCATGGTTAAAGTCATATGGTTAAAGTCATATGATATATCATGGTTAAAGTCATATGGCTTAAGGGATTAAAAGATAAAAGATGAAAAATTTATTGCAGTGATTTTCTTCATAGTTCTCCCTGCGCAGAAAGGTGCAGCACTCTCAGCCTTTATAAGAATTTCGTCTGAAACACTTATATTGTGGCTTGAGGGATTCAAAGTTCTATGTAGACTAAAGGCTGAGTTAAGTAATTGAATACCGCAAGGCATTTTAAATAACATTCACGTGACTATGTTAATGCACCATACTTATTAATTTCCATACGAACATTGTTTTACCCTGAATCTATATTTTTCATTTCATGGCATACATCATAAGATACACTAGGAACGCGTGTGAATGAGTATTTGGGATTGTATCAGTAAGCACAATTACAAATACGTATATATATATATATATATATATTATATATATATATGTGTGTGTGTCTGTGTGTGTGTGTGTGTGTGTGTATTATATGTAGAAAAATACAAACTTGGACAAGAACGTGAAACATTTAGAAGACGATACAAAAAGCACGGACGGGACATTCGAAGCCTTCAATCTTCAGTCAAGAACCGGATCATCCTAGCAATTTCGGCTGATATATATATATATATATATATATATATATACATAGTAATACACATGCATAGACTCTTACAAATATACAAATATCGATATACGCGTATATATATATTTACATAATATATGCATAAATCTACATATATACAATACCTATATACGCATACGAATATATTCAAAACTCTTTGTCTGGTGTAGTGGATATTAAAATACGAATAAATAAATAATAGTACAATTGCAAATGCGTAGATTGAATAAAGTCAATTATAAATTTAAATTGAATTGCAAAAAATATTATGTAGTGTAATATAATTTAGTGTAATATAAATTTTGAAATATAAAATTTTAATTTAATAAAATTTGGACCTCGGCGAAATTTAAATCAGAATCTTAGCAATCGGAGAACAATCGCTAAAGTTTTGTCAGCATCGCCGCTTTATTAGCAATGAGTTCGATTCCTAGATAGGGTGGTCGGGAAGTTGTGCTTTTGAGCAAATCACTTCATCTCGCGTTGCTCTGAGATCATTTCGACACTTGAGGCGTGACACACAGTGCGCATGTTGAGACAACGTCGATTTGGTGAAGAGGGTGTGAAGCTAATGTGCCGCACGAACATTTGATCACTAGAAACAAATCAATTTCTGCAGGTCATTAGGCAAAAGCTTAATGGTCATACGCCATCTTCGACCGGAGAGTCCATTACGTTTATGTATATATTTGTGTTACTTTGTGTGTGTGCGTGCGTGCGTGCGCGACGCTCGTATGTGCGTGTAATTATGTACGTATATAGGTATGTATGTATGTACGTATGTATGTATGTATATATGTATGTATGCATGTATATATGTATATATGTATGTATGTATGTATGTATGTATGTATGTACGTACGTATGTATGTATGTATGTATATATGTATGTATGTATGTATGTATGTATGTATGTACGTACGTATGTATGTATGTATGTATATATGTATGTATGTATGTATGTAATGTATGTATGTATGTATGTATGTACGTACGTACGTATGTATGTATGTATGTATATATGTATGTATGTATGTATGTATGTATGTATGTATGTATGTATGTATATCTGTATGTATGTACATAATATATCGTAATGGTCGACCGCTAGCCACTTCAGCTTCATATTTCTCTCTGTTTATCTTCTCGTCTTCCTTTCTGTTGAAGAGCGTAGGCTCGAAACGCAAAAGACTTTCTCACCTTCGCGAGCATTAAACTAATACACCTCTGTGTTGTTTATGCACGTGTCTTCGTGTTTTGTACATATCTTTTAGGTTCGTTTACAAGAAACGTTTTTAAGTAGGCATATAAAAGCCCCTCTTTCATTTCATCTGCTACAGACTAACGATACCAGCTTGTAGTTACAGGTTTATGGGGTTGTACCGAGCTGTGCGGATATATACAGAATAAATATCATAATAATGATAATAATCCATGGATGAATATTTCAAATACTTTAACGTATTGTTATTTGCGTTTCCATACATTATATGTTTCTCACAAACATAATCCGGATTAGTGGGACGATTACAATACAATCCGTTGTATCCATGGACATCGGGTGGATCATTGTTCAAGTGTTCCTATATTCAAACGTGTGTGTATGTGTTTATATATACATACACCACACACACACACAATATATATATATATATATATATATATATATATATATATATATATATATATATATATATGTTAATAAAATAGAACATATGCATATATTATAAACATATATGTACGTACCTACCTCTACATGTACAATACACGCATATATGTGTACAGGACACCAAAAAGACGTCGAACACATAGAGAGACGAAAAACATAGACACAAACCAAGGAACAAGACAAGCAAAAAGGAGAAGAGATACAGGACAATAAGCACAACGAAAAATCCCCTTCTTCAGTCGCTAAGGTTTCATCTACTAAACGTTTCGAAGGATAAAAGCGAGACGTATACTTCGAAGAAAACTTCCTTCCTTCCTGCGAAAAGCAAATCAATTAAAATTCTGAGATCTTTTCGCAGAGGGGTAAAAAAAAAAGCAAGAAGACGGTAACGACAGTACAAACATATAAACAGTAAAAATATATATATAAACAGTGGAAAAATAAATATATAACAGTGAGAGACAGGACAAGGAGAACAAGATAAGAAGGGCTGTTAACGCCAGACGAAAAAAGTATTGCAAACGCTGGATTATAGTGGACGACGAGAGAGAAAGAAAGTCGACCAGTAGCCTTGGAAGGCGGGCGAGAAAAGACAGGATAGCAGTTACGACGGAAGTATCGTCGCAGATGGACGACGGGAATGGGGGAGGAGGAGCAAGAGGAAGAGAGAGAAGAAGGGGAATGGTGCGAGGAGACCATGAAGAACGGTGAGGGGGAGAGAGAGAGGAAGAGACAAGTTAAGTGAGGGAAAAAAGACGAAAAAGGGAATGGGAGAGAAAGAAAGAAAGATGCAGAGTCGCGTGAGAGTTAATATCAAGGCTAACTTGATAAACAGAACAATCTTACTTAATAGGGTGCGTGCGTTTAGTCGTATAATATGTTAATAAAATAGAACATATGCATATATATAAACATATATGTACGTACCTACCTCTACATGTACATATACACTCATATATGTGTACAGGACACCAAAAGACGTCGAACACATAGAGAGACGAAAAACATAGACACAAACCAAGGAACAAGACAAGCAAAAAAAAGAGAAGAGATACAGGACAATAAGCACAACGAAAAATCCCCTTCTTCAGTCGCTAAGGTTTCATCTACTAAACGTTTCGAAGGATAAAAGCGAGACGTATACTTCGAAGAAAACTTCCTTCCTGCGAAAAGCAAATCAATTAAAATTCTGAGATCTTTTCGCAGAGGGGTAAAAAAAAAAAAAGCAAGACGGTAACGACAGTACAAACATATAAACAGTAAAAAATATATATATAAACAGTGGAAAAATAAATATATAACAGTGAGAGACAGGACAAGGAGAACAAGATAAGAAGGGCTGTTAACGCCAGACGAAAAAAGTATTGCAAACGCTGGATTATAGTGGACGACGAGAGAGAAAGAAAGTCGACCAGTAGCCTTGGAAGGCGGGCGAGAAAAGACAGGATAGCAGTTACGACGGAAGTATCGTCGCAGATATATATATATGTGAGTGTGTATATATACATAATTGTATTTGTATGTCTATATAAATAAATATTATATATATATATATATATATGTGTGTGTGTGTGTGTATGTGTGTGTGTGTGTATGTGTATTATATATATATATTAATCAGAGGCAGGATAGAAAGTACACAACAAACACAAATCCAAATAAACACACGTACGAAAATAGATGATAACATAACGGTAAACAGGACAAAAAGAAAATACAGGGAACATCCACAGCTGATTTCCTCGTCATGCAGAGTCCGGAAAATCCTAGCAGTTTCGCACTTCTTTACCACTGATAATGCTAAAATTCAGTAAATGCTAGAGATGTAAGACTGTAACTCTGCACCTGTTTAAATATACGTTTGCACTCAACTTATTCGGAAGACTTTCTCAAGATCAATGCTGTACAAAGATATATACGAGTATTTATATTCTTTTATCGTATAAATATTTCAGTAATTGTAGCATAGCCATGCTGGGGCACCGTGCTGCAGGTTTAACAAAACTAATCGCATAATGTACTTAAATATCATGATTGGTGTTTATTCAATTACTTACTTCTGTGGAATCGCTCAATTACGGGGATGTACGCCAACCAAAACAAGGTGGTCGGCTTCAACAAACACTCGAAGACACACACACACGGGAAAACATACGCAAACGTATACATTTCTTTGTGTCTGTGCATACGTGTGTGTGAAATGTGTGTGTACGTATATTTGTTCGCGTCGTTATTTCTTCTCTGTGTGTAGAGAGAGAATCAGAGCGCAAGGTAAATAAGAAGATAAAAATATATAGACGTGTATATGTATCTAGATAGGTAGGTATATATGTATTTCGTTTTTGGATGACCCTCTCCACACACAACAGAATATATGTATTATATATATATATATATATATATATATATATATATGTAAATATATGCATATATACATACACACACACATACACACATATATATATGTATGTATGTATATACATATATATATATTTATATACAACACACACATGTATATATATTTATTGTGCAAAATGGGCAAAAGGGCTGTTGTATATATATATATTATATATATATATATATATATATATATATTTCTAAAGCTGTCATCGGTAATGTAGTATGTGATACTACAATTCTACCTGTATCTAACTATTCACCACACTGATAATAATCTATTGACATATAATTGGAAAATGTGCTGTAACTTTGTAATTTAGAGTTTAATTCCTCCGGGGATAGAGTGTCTATATGCAATAAACCTAAGCTTTGCATGAGAATATGGTAACTGTCAGATAGAGTTAACGACCAAGAATACGACTTCCT
>NC_043015.1:36896502-36899002 GCF_006345805.1 Octopus sinensis
ATATATACAGCACAATACGACACTAGGATAAGAAATACACCACACACAAATCACTACTACCCCATGAACCAAAACTACTGGTCCCCACTAAACACAAGACAAACGCAAAGAAACACTATGTCAAGCAACATCCCAGAAGTTCGAAACAAAAATATTCCCCATACAGAAATTTTACACACACCACAAGCATTAACAACCATAGATTCCCACACACACACAACGATCGGAGGCAACAATACCACCACTCCCCCGACCAAATACCACACAACCTCACAGACAACTCATACAAACAAAATTACACCCAACATTTTTTAGCCAGGGACCAGGGACACCAGGACACAGGCTGGAACCTAGTAATAAGGAAAAACCGAAGATAATCAATCTTTCAACCAAACATCTTTCTAACATAAAAATTGACATCCTCGCAAAAGGGCTCAAATTTACACCAACTCCACGCAGAGCAAACCTAAATGAACTCAAGGATAATATAACAGAATTTTGCAGAAAATTAAGACTAGCAGAAGCATCAAACAGTTTCAATACTGAAGATGAATCACTAGTCAAGAACAAAAGTGAACACATCCCACACAGAGGAAGAAATAAAGATCTTGACGAATTCTGTAACCGCATTGAGAACTTCCCCTACCATACTATACATAAACAGAAAGCTAACCCAAATTTTAACACTACACAATGGAAAGAACTGATAGAACTCCAAAATGATGAAGATATAACCATTAAGGAAGCGGACAAGGGAAATGCAGTTGTAATAATGGATACATCATACTACAGAAATCTTGTAATTTCCTTGCTTGATGAAGACCTACATTATGAAAAAATTACCAACTACACCCCACAAAAAATAATGAAAACTCTATCTTCACTAATTAAAACCCATGAAAAGGAACTGACAACCAAAGAGATTGATTTCCTAACAAACTTTAAATGCAAACCTAGCCTTTTCTATGGTCTGCCAAAAATTCATAAAAGTCAAATTATAAATGAAACCATTAAAAAATCACCAAAGACATACATACACACACCTAATCCGGGGGACCTAAAACTACGACCCATTGTAGCTGGCCCAACCTGTGAAACACACAGACTAAGTCTACTTATGGACATCCTCTTGAAACCCTTCCTTAAACATATCGATAGCCATATCAGAGATGACTTAGATATGTTAAACCACCTTCCAAAAAAACCCAAGGAAGAAACAATCCTGGTTTCATTTGATGTAGTCAACTTGTATACCAGTATACCTCATAATTATGGACTGGAGGCAATACAATTCTGGTTAGACCAATTTCCGGAAGAAATACCAAAAAGGATCAGTAAGGAATTCATTACTAAATCAATTGAATTCATCCTACACAATAACCACTTCATGTTTGACAATACATTTTACCGTCAAAAATCCGGAATTGCTATGGGTACAAGGGCAGCACCAGTCATTGCGAACTTAACAATGGGATACATGGAAATAATCATTTACCAGGAATCTCTATCAATCTTTGGAAACTCCCTCTCTCAATACATAAAGAGAATTGGAAACGATTCCTAGACGATTGTTTCATTCTCTGGAATGAAAACATAGATAAACTCCTAAAATTTAAAAACCTATTGAACAGCATAAACCCAAATATACAGTTCACAATGGAATACAACCAAAAGGAGCTCCCGTTCTTGGATATACTAATTAAAAAAATTAACCTTAAAATAGAAACAGACATTTTGTACAAAGCCACAGACGCCAAACAATACCTTCTTTTTAATTCATGCCACCCAAGACACACTAAAACAAACATCCCCTTCAACCTTGCAAGAAGGATATGCACAATAGTGTCAGAACAAAATACCAGGAACTTTAGACTGCAAGAACTCAAAAACACCCTAATTGACAGACATTACCCAGCTCAACTCATAGAGGATGGGATCAGACGTGCAACAGAAATCAACATAGAAACTTTAAGAAAAGTTCAACACAACAACACACCTTCCCCGAAAATACTACCTTACATATCTACATACAACCCCAGAAACAAAGAAGCCTTCACCATCATCACCCAGAATTTACCAATACTTCATAAAAACCCAAAATTAAAGGAAATTCTAAACATACACCAAATCATTAAAAGCTACAAACAGCCTAAATCACTTAAAAAGATTCTCACAAAGGCAAAATTGTCTTCTGAAATTACGGATGCAAAAGTAAAAAAATGTGGTAGATCGAACTGTGCAACATGTCCTAACCTATTGGAAGGATCAGAATTCTTCTTTAAAGAGGGACAGAAATTTAAGATCAAATCTAACTTTACTTGTGCCTCTGAAAACATAATTTATGTTATTAAATGCTCGGGCTGCCACCAAGACTACGTGGGTTCCACGGGACTATCACTCAGGCGCAGATGCACACTGCATCGACAACAGATTGCATTCCCAGAATATAGAATGATACATTTTAGTGAGCACATTGAGAAATGCGCAAAGCAACTACTGC
>NC_043015.1:36904002-36916502 GCF_006345805.1 Octopus sinensis
GATAGATAGATAGATAGATAGATAGATATAACATTTTCTGACCACATGTTTGTGTTCATCTAATGTCTCTAATTTTTTCCTGTCCACAAACTATATGTCACAAGTGAGATAGGAATAAAGATGAAAGAAACCGGTTGATTGTAATGTTCAAACCTGTTCTGAATGGAAATATCAACGATAATATAACGACCAGTGAATGATGTGGTTAGAGAATAGCTTTAACGTTTGAATATAAACACAGAAGACTGACACCAACCGAAATAAAAATGACCGAAACCATTTTAGCTAATTGGGTAAAATAAGGCCGGATCTGTGCCAGTAATATCGGTACGTCCGGCAAAACCGTGACGCCTAAGCTGCAAGCAGATTGGTCAAAACTGTATTCGAAAAATTCAGCTTTTCGGAGCCTTCTAAGAAGTATAAAAAGGAATAGGTCAGTCGTTTTACTACAGTTGTTGAGAACTGAAATGTCAGTTAAATACATCTTGAAATCTGATGATTGCTACAAAAGAATGAAAGCGTTAATTGAACTTTGTGAATATTAGAAAATAATTTCTTTTGTTTAACATTCTTCAACATTGTAAAAAAATATATTTTTAAAATAGTATAAGAAAAAATCGTGAAAACAATCCTATGTTTTAACTTTATTCAACTGATATACGTGTGTGTACATATATGTTTATATATATATATATATTGTTTGTTTCCGACTTCGTCTTTGCAGCCATCGCACCTTCAGTCTAACTCCTAGATCTCTTGATGTAATAAAGTTAGCGCCCTTGTTTGCAAGACCAGCTCTAACCTCAACAATATCAACAATATTTGTGATGAGGCTGGTTCTTGTTAATGCCGCCCTAGCTGTGGCAATTTTGTAAGGTTGCTTGAGGTCTCCCATCTCTCTCATCACCTCATTGGACTTAAGGAGGCACATTGACGCATGAAATATTCAATACAATTTATGTATGCATACATTTGGTGGGGGGATCGAGTCAAATAAAATCGTTCTCAGCACATGGCTGTTATTAATTTTTTTCCTTAAAACCTGAAGAGGGAAAGGGGAAACTTTGCTTCGTCTGATCTAAAATCCCAGTGTAACGAGTCGGAACAAAAAAATGAAAACATGGCATTCAACACTCTAAAAACAAGTAGTTTTAATTTCTAACATAAACACGATTTCCTCATCTTTCTGCCATGAGACTCAATCAAATCCTGTATTTCCTTGGAAGTTTTCTTTCAAACCGGTAATCAAGAATATCCAACTCAACACTGGAAACATTTCGGTCTCCTTGAGACAAACTTCCAAAACAAAATTCTGCATCATATCTCTTCCCGTGCATTACCGTTTCTGATTTTTCTAACACGTTAATGTTATAAAAGAAGTGATTGATGCTTGCATTGAGTTGAAATTTAATTCAGGGAACCTGATAAATACAATCGACACGCAGTCAGCTTGATGTCATCCTGTTGTATGATGTTGTAATGGTGAAATAGAGGAAGATGAAATAGAGGCGTTAGATAGCGAAGAAACCAGAGGACAGCAACAAGCAGGTGGAGAGCTTCCTCCAAAGGCAAATGTCAAGGGTTTATGCATGAAGCGAAAGATTAGAGGGAGAGAAGCTATTAACGGCCCCGACATGTGTGAATAAAGAACAAAGGTCAGAATAACACAACATTGCAAAGAGTGAAGAACCACTTTAAAATGTTGCAATAGTAGTAGAAGTTATTTGTATGTAATTTCCCGAAAGGAAAGCTTGGCAAAGCAGAATAATCTGTCATAAAAAGGATGATCTAGAAGGGATGGTTTTGCATAGATGTTTCCAGAAATGTACCAATCCTACGAAAATCAAGACAGGTCATGAGAATGGTTCAAGAGTGGAAATTTAAAGATGGTAACTGAGAGTTTGTTGGTGGTGGCTGAAGATCTAGCCCTGAACAGTAACAGAGTGAAGACTGGTAACTATTCTGTTCCCTCAATAACGACGTGTCACCTATGTAATAAACTTTGTGTATATTGCAGCAGGCAGCGAAATACTTGCTGAGAAAGAAGGTAAGCGACGTCATGATGAAGTTTCTCTCAGCGTTCATGGTCAAATAGATAAAAAAAGGAAACATAGATAAGCACATCCGTGATAAGTTCAAACATGTATCAGAAAAAAAGACGTACATGAACCTGGTAATCTAAATATTATGTAGAATTTTGATGTCGAGAAAATCTAGCACCAAAAGTAGGTGACATTACATATATAATATTTGGAAACATGCGCCCTCGTGACAGACGGTGCTACTGCTTCAAGCGGAATATTGCGGACAAGGAAGAAGGAAAGACTTCGAAATACGATGCGTGAAATCGAGACATTTCTTCATGCGTATAGCTAATGAAATTGCTTATGATGTCTGCAATACTGAGGACACTCATTCACTTATGTAAGAGTATGAAATTATGTCATATGCTTGGGTTCGATTCAATATCTACCAGCCAAGTACTGGAGTCAACAGCATAATCTAACCCCGTCTTTTTTAAATTACTAACACATGCCAACATTTAAAACTATTATTGTTCTCATTATTTTATTTGGCGGCACACGTTTCGCAGAAGTTTATAGATAATTGGTCTTCTTCCAGAGTTATTTGAGAAACTCTTTCATAAGGCCATCAATTCTGAGAACATAACTTTTAATTGATTCCATCGACCTAATACAGATGGATAGCGTAGTTGGGATTTGAAACAGAATGTAATGAATCCGAAGAAATATTGCAAACACGTTTAAGCAAAAATTTGAAGCCATCAGTATAATGGTTTCAGATCTTGTCTTGAACTGCCAGTTTCTAGTTGGTCAATTACATTGACACAAGTATTTGAATGGTATCTATTTCAACAAATCCCGAAGGATGGAAGGCAAAGTTGACCTGAGCAGAATGTAAGGTTGGAACAAAAAGAAGGACGAAGTGCTTCTAAGCATTTGAGTGCAAAGAGCTAACTATAGCGGATGGGGCTCAATGTTATTGGATGAAGAAGCTGAGAGGGCCCCATGAAAGGATAGTGCAACAGCTAGATGAGTGCTTGCAGAAAGACGAAGTACCCAGCTGGATGACAAAGGTTAAGAAATTGTTGCGTACCAGAGATCCTCAAAACGGAAATGTTGCATCCATCTTTAGACCCAAAACATGTCTTCCGCTAATGTGAAAGCTAATGTCAGATGCGTTGGCGGGTGAAGTATATAGATATAAGGATAACAGTGGGCTACTACCTATTGAACAGAAAGGGTATCGAAAGAGTGGCCGGGGAACGAAAGATCAGCACTTAATTGATGATCTAATCAAGAGGAAGTGCAAGGGAAGACAAACCAACCTGAACATAGCTTGGATTCACTATCGTAAACTATACGATAGGATACCACACTCCTGGATAATAAATGGAAATGTCTGGAGTAGCATGATGGGTATACTGAGCTTGATATATTTTACCCCAGTGTCACTTTCATAGCATGCTCTGCTCTCTCCGTCAATCAATCAGCCAACAACAACAACAATAATAATAGCAATAATAAAAAATATTGATGGAGAACAAGGTTTTAACTTTTGGTCGAAGGCCACCCATTTTAAGACAGATGTAGGTCACTAACATAGACATCATTGCTCAAATGACAATTCATTTATCGATCCTGTATGGATCGAAGGCAAAGGTGACCATGCCAGGATTGAACTCAAAACAAATAATCTTTTGTAATGGAGGCACAAGATCAGAAATTTTAGGAGGAGGGGCTGATCAACTAGCTTGTACTATTCTCTCGACTCCCGACTGTATTAAATTTCAGAAAGTACAGGCGGACGAAATACCACTAAGCATTTTGTCCGGTTTGCTAACATTGCAGTCAGATTACCGCGCTAGTAGTAGTCGTAGTAGTAGTAGTAGTAGTAGTAGTAGTAGTAGTAGTAGTAGTAGTAGTAGTAGTAGTAGTAGTAGTAGTAGTAGTAGTAGTAAAAATAATTGTAACAATGATAATAATGATGATGATAAGGAGATGAAGATGATGATGAAGAAGAAGAAGAATGAGAAGAAGAAGACGAAGAAAAATGAGAAGAAGAAGAAGAAGAAGAATGAGAAGAAGAAGAAGAAAAAGAAGAAGAAGAATTGGAAGAAGAAGAATTGGAAGAAGAAGAAGAAGAAAAAGAAGAAGAAGAAGAAGAAGAATTGGAAGAAGAAGAATTGGAAGAAGAAGAATTGGAAGAAGAAGAAGAAGAAGAAAAAGAAGAAGAAGAAGAAGAAGAAGAAAAAGAAGAAGAAGAAGAAGAAGAAGAAGAAGAAGAAGAAGAAGAAGAAGAAGAAGAAGAAAAGAAGAAAAGAATGAATGAATGACGTAAATTTATTCCACCCTCTTGATCAGCGGAACGTTTAACTTCGTTTGTCGGATTGTCCCTGTTAAAAATTGATTTCAAATTAGGTTTTTCATGATGAGGATTTGTGTTGGGTTTCGGGGTTTTCATACTTTATGAAGATTTTCCCCGTTTGTTTTTTGGCGTATATTGTTATATTTGGTTTGTGAATTACGTACAAGGAAGGTGTTACAGCATCAACTAAACCCAATCGATACTATAATCAATCACTTAACTACCCCCTCTTCACATAAAAGCATACACAGAAACCTCAGGTAAAGAGAAAGGTAAAATTACATTTGCTCAATCATTTTTGATCGATAACAAATGTTTTTTCGCAGATATTTTTTTTTTTTGATTTCAAATATTGTCCTGTATTAGGTTTCATAACTCTACAATACATAACTCTACACGAAATACAACTCGCACGTGCATACACAGACACGCAGCACATTTCTGCGACATGCACATGTAGATATGCATGTTTCTATATGTATATGTATGTCCACACACATACACACACACATATCTGCATATTTATTCATATATCCATATATATATGTATATATGTATGTGGGCACACAGATCTTCACAGTTGCACATACACACACATACCCCCACGCACACATATTTATTTATTTATTTATTTATACAGGGGTCGGTTAATAAATTGTCGTCTAAATAACGTAAAAATGAAAATAATACTGGCGTCTCATTTTCACAGATATATTTACAAAAATTACATTAAGATATTGAAATAAAGTAATCTATTCAACAAAATCGCCATCGGCTTCAACCACGGCCTCCTTCGGAATCTCCTGATGCAGTACCAGGCAGTGGCTCTCGTGGTTTCTGATCTTAATAGGTTGGAAATGTTATCATGTACAATGTTTTGACTTGGTACAAAAGATGGGCTACAGCAAATATTCTGCTCAGTACCACAGATTTGCTTGTCAGTTGTTTGACCATAACCAGTCGAGCATGTCCCTTAGCGGCTGACGATATGTGCATCTCTGATCGCGAGCAGAAGTTGTAGGGGAGCATCATAGCCATGTGTTGAGAGGGATTCTTTGGGATTTTAATAATTCACCTCTGGAAACATGGGTGTTTCGTTTAACATCCTTAAAGAACCCTTATTCAGGGACCGTTTGAGCGGGATGGGTTACTTGACCAGAAGAAAATTCTAACTGGGTCCCACCTGCAAGTTCATGTGCTGTTTATCTTGATATGAGATCACCAAGCCGCGCGCACATGGTTGTGATGCATGTGCCTAGTGTACCCTTAACAGACTGGTAGTCATGATGAGTAGATTGGGCTTCGCATATTTTATCTCGGTGTCACTTTGATGGCATGCAATGCTCTCTCACTCAATAATAATAATAATAATAATAATAATAATAATAATAATAATAATAATAATAATAATGTTTTCAAATTTTATCCCAAACGCAGTAAATTTTAAAGGAAATGGTTAATCAATGAAATAAATTCCAGTGCTCAACTGTCTCAACTGGTTCTTTAACAAATATGTCCCTGGATTCTTACGTATCATTTGTGTTTGTGTGGCGTTATGAAATTCGTTTTACTGCCTGTGTTTTTATGAAATTTGTGCCACATGGTTTTATGAAAATTTACTCTTGTGCCACTCTGAAGGTAATTAATTCCTCTGTATTTACGAATGCATTCCCTACTCATTTACCAAATGTGTTCTAACGATGTTATAAAGGGTTGCCCTTCATGAGACGTTTTGTTGCATTTTGTATGAAATTCATTCTGCGTTTTTAAAGTTTCTTACGCAATTGTGAAGTCTGTTTCTGTTCCTGTGAAGTATGTCGTATGCATTTAAGAAATACTCTGCTATGCCTGTTGTGTATTTATGAAATAAATTTGTGTTCTTGTTGTGTTCCTGGCTATGCAAGCATTTTGCACCACTCATCAAATATTTCATAATATATTTATGAAATATGGCACTATTTCTATGAAATATGCACCTATGTCAGCGAAATGCATTCCTGATTTTTACTAAACCTATTCTTGTGTATTTCTTGTTTCTCTGTGCTTTCATGATGTTTCTGGGGATTATCGAACGTATTAAAGGACCTGCATTAAATATCTTCACTTCGATGTTTAGTAAATCCCTTCTAGTACATCAGTGGTGCTTCTATGCATTCGAGAATTCTGTTAATATGTCGTCCCAAACTTTTCTAATCCCTTTATGAAATGTGTCCTAATACATTTGTGAGGATCTGCTCGTGCATTATTATTAAACACGTCCTTGCACATATTGTCTTTCTGCGTATTTATAAAATATGCAGTGTATGTCAAAATATTTTAGTGGACATTTATGGATGATGTTCCTAAGTTCTTACGAAATAACCTCGGTAGCCGAAGTACATGTATGTACTTGTATATAATTATAAGCCTGCAGTAAATAGGCATTTATTTTCGATACACTTTCAACAGGAATTCATGCGGCCACAATGGATTTCATTTATTAGATAAATTTTCAATAACTTTGAAGACAACGGAAAATGCGTCGCCGGTTGATCGTTTAGTCAGCTAGAAGTAATAGCTCAATTCTATTTACACCAGTAGCTACAATCATAATAATTTGAGACAATTATTGGGAAAATTCTAATTAGATGTAACATGACATAAATAAACTATGGAAAAAATAAGTACTACAATGAATAGCATCATTGGTGTTCTGGATCAAAGTTGAATAAGAACTCAAAACCACCAACAACTACAACAGTTGATAAGCTTACAATCAAATAATAGAAAAAAACAATAACAATAACAATGTGAATATAAAGAACAACACCAACAAAGACAAACAAACAGCAACAACAATAACAAGAGCAATAACAACAGCAGTTACAAGAACAAGATCTTTATCCGGTGACGTTGCATCATGGCGTTTGAGTGAGAGACGTTCAAATGCATTGTATTTTGTTTATGCAGATTTCTGCAAACGCATACTTTTCATGGATAGCTTAACCCACGAGCACGAACCTCGTAATATATGCACATACACGCGAACACGGATACACGCACAAGCATGCGGAAGATAGATGCATACATACACAGGTACATACATACATACATACATACATACATATATATATATATATATATATATATATATATATATATATATAATATATATATATATATGTATGTATGTATGTATGTATGTATGCATGTATGTATGTATGTATGTCTATACATATGTACATGCAAGCACAGACTCACCTGCCCTCCCCACACACATGTATACATTTATGCATTTGAAGACATCGCTACATAAATACAACGCGCATATATATGTATACATATATATATATATATATATATATATATATATATATATATACATATCGATGATCGTGCGTGTGTGCATCAGACGCTGATAACTGCGAGGAAGAAGCAGAAGGGTTTCCACAAACAAATGCAATGCAAATGGCGATATGTCATAGAAATAGAAACGGAGCAGCCAACCTTGAAGCTATTTACTCAACTAAATTCTATTTATTTGATCTTTATATAACAGAAACAAATTGCGACCAAAAGAGCAAAGACTTTACCACCAACACCACCACCACCACCATCCACCAAGCCGCCCAAATCTCCGACATCATCCTCATCATCATCATCATCACCAATATAACATAATGATGATAACAATAATGATAATGATGAAAAAAACATCACGTTCTCCAGAGATGAGAATGTGAGGATACTAAGTTAATTTAATGTGTATAGAAGAGGTTTAGCTAACTTGGTTGATTCAAGCTAAGCTAAGCACAAAGAATGATTGCTGATACACGCGTCATGCTTATAACATCGTGAAAATTAAATGACTTTGCTAAAAAGAGCAAAAGTGCACATCAAGTGACTATATTGTATTTACTACAGCATTATTCCTTTAATGCACGGAATTCTTTTGATTTATTCTTGTTTATATTTTAAGCAAAGGCTTTCAGCTTCGGCTAATCTAATAGAATCGTGTAGTGTATGATTTTTTTGGCTTAGATTTATAGGGTACGTTTTCATTGTGAATGTTTCAGTGTAAGCGTATGTATGTATATGTTTGTGCGACTGCGTATGTATGTGATTGTGTGTGTGTATGACAGTGTGTGGTTAGTATGTGTATGGGAATATTAATGCATTCCCTATTTAATCTGGTCAAAGAACCTAGTTTTTTGCCTCCGGTGCACATTCAAGGATAAACAGTTGATCGTTTACACCGACTCTTCTCATTTTTAAAATCTTTTATATAATATATTTTTTCTATATACATATCAATCTATCAAACTATCTATCTATCTGTATGTGTGTGTCTCTATTTGTCGCTATGTATCTGGACGTCTATGGATATGAGCCCGATTGCGCACGAATGTGTGTATATAGTAAGCATACATACAAAGACACACACACTCACAAAGAGACACACATACACGCAAACATACATATGCGCATATATGTACATATATTATATATATATATATATATATATATATAAAATATATATATATGTATATATGTGTATGCATATATACATATATATGCATATACATACATATATATATATATATTAAATATATATATATTTAAAAATATATATTATATATACATATATAGATGAATGACGGAAACAGAAAATGGAGTTGGCAAAATTCTTTTTTCAACACAACGATCGTTGCGACCCATCATGCAGTTGTCCCTTGTGGATGGAATATTATACAATTAGTTGTGTTCTGTCCATTATTGGAAGCTACATTTCGTCATATGTTTCGATTCAAATATTTCGCTAAACATACTGATCTTCACTCGACATGCGGTGGCGCTTGACAAAATTTGACGTGAAGACACACACCTACATTCTTCTATATATATACATACATACATGCATACATATATGCATATATACATACATATACAACCATTGAAAATCATAGTTGACTTGAGGTTAAAGTAGGCCAAAGTGCGGTTGGGTCGCTAACGTATTTCTACACAGCCCCGCCTTCGCACGATATACAAGTTTTATGTGTATACATTATGGCTAAACAATTTTGAAATATATCTAGAAGAAACGAATTCACTTGCCATTAGTCTACGAATTGGCTGAAGAGAAAGCATAATAATTACTAATATAAATAGGAATCAATAAATTATTGGTATTTGATGTTTTTTTTTTAAATTATTAACCTTTTACACGAAAAATGGCAATACACTTGCTGCCCAGTACTTATGGTCGATATCAAGAAAGAAAGCGGTACAATTACAATTAAGGTTTGCATAATTTTCGATGATGATGATGATGATGATAGAAATAACGATAAAAATAATAATTACCATTTTAACAAAGAAAACAAAACACCCGTTACCATAAATGCATTTCGTATATAATAGCTATTATTCACATATATTTGACAAATATATGAGTATGTGTGTGAATGTGTGTTTGCGTGTGTGAATGTATGCATGTATGTACATGTTATATAAGGCCGCAGTCAAACGGCGAAAAGAAGTAAAAGAATAAAAGAACGTCTATGTAGATAGAAACACACACACATATGTGTGTATATATATATATGTATATATATATATATATATATATATATATATATATATATAATATTATATATATATATATATATATCTATATATATATATTATATATATATATATATATATACATATGTATGTGTGCCTGTATAATGTAATGTTGCGTGATACAACATTCAACAAAAGAAGTGCGCCATCTGGTGAGCGATAAATATTATTTATTTAAAGGAAAGAAACATATGTCTTTAAGTGCAACTAATAGTTTCATATGTTGAGAAATGTCTGAAACATATTCACCAGGCAACAAATATCTATCAACGAACTAAAATAAATTTGAATAAGAAAGGCAACTAATAAAAAAAAACGTGGATGTTACAAAGGCGGAAAACAAAACCTAAAATGTAAAAATTAAAAAAAAAGGTAAAGGAGTTATCACCCTTAGACCTTAAATTATATGGCTGGAAAGATATCAACAAGGTAATCAGGATTAGACGAAATTTTCCAACTCTTCAAAATATATTTGTCCATATGCTTACAACTATTGGATATTTGAGCCCTAGAGTTTAGTACAGAGCTGGGAATCTTAGATCTGAACAGGATCTGCACTCTTTCAGCTAAACAAAGCCAACATTTATCCGATCCTATTTTACCATTTACTTTTTACACTATCGGTTTTGTATTTTCGTTTTCCGTTTTTAAAACTTCTGCGTTTTCTAAATGCTACCTTTTCAGTTTTTTCGTGTTCTTTTATTCATTTTTTTAGTTCATTATAATATGTGGTTTGTGCCTAATGAACATGTTTGAGATATTACTGAACATATGATACTATGTATATATGTATAGTAAACTATATCTTTAAGATGATCTCTATTAGAGACGAAAGCAGTATTCATACGAAGATCAAGTGTTTACGTTAAGTGATGGATACTCGTCTACTAAATATAGCAGTAGTTTACCGCCACCACAAGATGCAATATATACAAAGACAATGTCACACAGACACTGGTTTGTAACTAACAAATTAACTTATTAGGAAACCCATAATGGAACAGAAAGTATATTTTTATTGAGAGGTAATGTTTATCTCCACCAGACGATATGGCTATAGTAACCCCGGAAGGACACATCCTCTAGCTGATTATTCAGTGTGCTTTGCACTCGATATATATTCCATGCGGGGAGAAAACAGCCGATTATTTTAGCTCAGAGGTCTCCAGATATTATAACTTCTATCTCATTTAAATCGTCATCAGTGGTGGATAATCGTCTGCTAGACATAGCGGTAGTCCAACCCATCTTACGGTATACAGAAAAACAATGCCATACAGCTCTCGGTTATGGAACTAGCGAATTACCTGAACACCCACATTTAGGTGGCCATAACCATTAATTCTCAGTATAAATCCTGCTTTCGTCTCTAATACAATTTTCAGGCAAGAAGCCCAAAACAAGCAAGAGCAAGTCTAGGGAACTCCCACTCCTTGTCTTTCGTTTGCCAGCGTCTCTTCTTAGCTTCCCTGTTTTATACATACACGTATATATATATATATATATATATATATATATATATATATACACAATATATTTTTAAACATACATATATACGCATCTACATACTTATATATAACATATTCCAACATATATACTTATATATACATATATTTACATATATATATATATATATATATTGTGTCTATGTGTTTCGTCTCTCTATGTGTTCGACGTCTTTTTGGTGTCCTGTACACATATATGCGTGTATATGTACATGTAGAGGTAGGTACGTACATATATGTTTATATATATGCATATGTTCTATTTTATTAACATATTATACGACTAAACGCACGCACCCTATTAAGTAAGATTGTTCTGTTTATCAAGTTAGCCTTGATATTAACTCTCACGCGACTCTGCATCTTTCTTTCTTTCTCTCCCATTCCCTTTTTCGTCTTTTTTTCCTCACTTAACTTGTCTCTTCCTCTCTCTCTCATTCTTCATTCTCTCTCTCCCTTTCACCATTCTTCATGGTCTCCTCGCACCATTCCCCTTCTTCTCTCTCTTCCTCTTGCTCCTCCTCCCCCATTCCCGTCGTCCATCTGCGACGATACTTCCGTCGTAACTGCTAGCCTGTCTTTTCTCGCCCGCCTTCTAAGGCTACTGGTCGACACATTTTCTCTCTATCGTCGTCCACGATAATCCAGCGTTTGCAATACTTTTTTCGTCTGGCGTTAAGAGCCCTTCTTATCTTGTTCTCCTTGTCCTGTCTCTCACTGTTATATATTTATTTTTCCACTGTTTATATATATATTTTTTACTGTTTATATGTTTGTACTGTCGTTACCGTCTTGCTTTTTTTTACCCCTCTGCGAAAAGATCTCAGAATTTTAATTGATTTGCTTTTCGCGGGAAGGAAGTTTTCTTCGAAGTATACGTCTCGCTTTTATCCTTCGAAACGTTTAGTAGATGAAACCTTAGCGACTGAAGAAGGGGATTTTTCGTTGTGCTTATTGTCCTGTATCTCTCTCTTTTTTTTGCTTGTCTTGTTCCTTGGTTTG
>NC_043015.1:36919002-36941502 GCF_006345805.1 Octopus sinensis
ATTGATGGATTAATTCTATTATTTCCCATTTGTCTCTTTGAGGGATTATAACATCAATATTCCCTCCCTCACTCTCACTGTTTTCTATACCTCTCCCTCCCTCTCAGTGTTTTCCTCTCCCTCTCTCTACATCCCTCCCTCCTTTCCTTTCTCCCGTCCCTCTCACACTCACTTTCAGTGTTGTTGTTGCTGTCACGGAGGTAACCCTTTAAAACAGTAAGCCAGGCTTTTTTTTTTTTATATTTCACGAAACACAAATAATAATAATGATGATGATAATAATAATAATAAAATAATAATAATAATAATAATAATAATAATAATAATAATCGTGATGATGATGATAATGATGATGATGATGATGATGATGATGACGGCGTTGATGATCCTTATGCAGCTATAAAGAAGCTGGGAGAAGAGGCAGGAGAATTAGAAGCAGAAGCAAGAATGAGTATAAGGAAGAGGTGAGGAAATAGAGGAAGGAGGAACAGTTATAAATTTTCCTGAACACATGTAATGTTTTGTATGCATATACATAACGACACACATCTACATCTATACATATATTCGTATATATGTGTGTGTGTATATATATTATATATATATATATATATATATATATATATATGTATGTATGTATGTATGTATGTATACACATATGTAGGAGAGTGGCTGTGTGGGTGTATGCTTAAATTACACAAGCCAGGTAAAGAGGCAGTCTCTTTGGAAATGATTGATAGGTAAATTACTTTTAAATTGGGTAAAACCGTTCGGATATGGAATGGAGTTTTGTAATAATATTTTATTTTCTCTATTGAAAAATCCTTTAAAATCTTTAAATTTCAGAATGTACAGGTAGTAAAATAGAATTTGTAGAAGAATATGAAGTAAAAAGAAACGGAAAATATTAAAATATTAGATTTAAATAATATATCTCAGTTTTTACCACTCTATAATTTATTATCACAATTCGAAATAATAATAATTTGAGAAAATCGCTTTCAGAATATTGAAAATTGATGCACTTTCATTCAACATTAATGCAGTTATATTCTGAAATCTCGCAATATATATCTCCGAAGAACAGGAAATCTATTTAACAAATTTGGGGAGCAGCTTTTTGTAATTTCATTTGTCACTTCAGTGCTTTGAGTCTTTTCATGATTTTGTCTCCTGATTGAAGGCAGTTTTTATAAGCATTTCTATCGTTATCCGTACTGCGAGTTAATAACTTTCTCGAATTATTTAATCATCATGATATGGATTTTTAGGTTTTTCAGAAGTATTAAATATATATAAGCTGCGTGTATATAACCCAGATGAATGACACGTATATAGCCTTTTAAAATATACGAAACGGGGATGTCGATGATGTATCAAATAGATTTAGTGGAAGCTGATTGTATATATTTCAAAGATTGCATTGTTTCCATGGCAATGATTATTATGGCAGGTGAACAAACCTCTCTTCTGACGTATATTGCATTTGAGGGTGGTGGTGGTGTAACACTTCCATTTAGAACAGATGTATAACAACTTCTGTACGCTCTAATTTCATCATATTTTCTAGATTTTATTATATGTGTATCAGACTCCGTAAAATGTGTCAGGACAGAAGCCACTGTTTATCCTGATAATGTATATGAGATAGTCAGGAAAAATGTTAAATATGAAGTGCAGACATATATTTCAATATGTTTTTTAATGAATTATGTGGATCTGATGATACACAGGTGGGCAAAATGTTAAAGTAAATTTAAAGAAATATGTTGTAAGCAATATTACCAAATTTATTTATACTCCTTCGTTATACTCGTATCAGTACGTGGATACGCTCCTCTATGGAGACGCACTTAGCTTTGCAAACTGGCACTAACCATTGACCGGTTTTTCCTTGACCGGATTTCCTCCACCACACTTAAGTTACCTACTGTACTTATCGTTCATCCGTTGAAGAACTAGCATCCGAAACGCCAAACCATTTCCTCTCAACTATGAACGTTAAACTAAAACAATATTTGTTAAAATTTTCTTTCCTGAAATGTCTTTTTTATTTGACTCTTTTTTATTGAACTCACAATATATATATATGTTCATGTGTGTATGAGTTTGCGCCATTTTGTATGCTAATTGTATGCATGGCATATATACGTACACAATCTTCCTTGTGATCCTCAGTTATTCTAAGGAAATATTACTGTTATATTCTAACATGAATGCAGCAAGATCAATCGCATTAATAATTTCTGTATATTTGGATTTCCTTTTTCATTCTTACTTATGTACTACATACACGCTTGCTAATGCACTGCATACACGTACACTCGTATACATAGATATATGTGTGCGTGTGGGTGCATATATATGTATATATATATATATATATATATATATATATATATATATATATATATATATATGTATGTATGTATGTATGTATACACATATGTAGGAGAGTGGCTGTGTGGGTGTATGCTTAAATTACACAAGCCAGGTAAAGAGGCAGTCTCTTTGGAAATGATTGATAGGTAAATTACTTTTAAATTGGGTAAAACCGTTCGGATATGGAATGGAGTTTTGTAATAATATTTTATTTTCTCTATTGAAAAATCCTTTAAAATCTTTAAATTTCAGAATGTACAGGTAGTAAAATAGAATTTGTAGAAGAATATGAAGTAAAAAGAAACGGAAAATATTAAAATATTAGATTTAAATAATATATCTCAGTTTTTACCACTCTATAATTTATTATCACAATTCGAAATAATAATAATTTGAGAAAATCGCTTTCAGAATATTGAAAATTGATGCACTTTCATTCAACATTAATGCAGTTATATTCTGAAATCTCGCAATATATATCTCCGAAGAACAGGAAATCTATTTAACAAATTTGGGGAGCAGCTTTTTGTAATTTCATTTGTCACTTCAGTGCTTTGAGTCTTTTCATGATTTTGTCTCCTGATTGAAGGCAGTTTTTATAAGCATTTCTATCGTTATCCGTACTGCGAGTTAATAACTTTCTCGAATTATTTAATCATCATGATATGGATTTTTAGGTTTTTCAGAAGTATTAAATATATATAAGCTGCGTGTATATAACCCAGATGAATGACACGTATATAGCCTTTTAAAATATACGAAACGGGGATGTCGATGATGTATCAAATAGATTTAGTGGAAGCTGATTGTATATATTTCAAAGATTGCATTGTTTCCATGGCAATGATTATTATGGCAGGTGAACAAACCTCTCTTCTGACGTATATTGCATTTGAGGGTGGTGGTGTAACACTTCCATTTAGAACAGATGTATAACAACTTCTGTACGCTCTAATTTCATCATATTTTCTAGATTTTATTATATGTGTATCAGACTCCGTAAAATGTGTCAGGACAGAAGCCACTGTTTATCCTGATAATGTATATGAGATAGTCAGGAAAAATGTTAAATATGAAGTGCAGACATATATTTCAATATGTTTTTTAATGAATTATGTGGATCTGATGATACACAGGTGGGCAAAATGTTAAAGTAAATTTAAAGAAATATGTTGTAAGCAATATTACCAAATTTATTTATACTCCTTCGTTATACTCGTATCAGTACGTGGATACGCTCCTCTATGGAGACGCACTTAGCTTTGCAAACTGGCACTTAACCATTGACCGGTTTTTCCTTGACCGGATTTCCTCCACCACACTTAAGTTACCTACTGTACTTATCGTTCATCCGTTGAAGAACTAGCATCCGAAACGCCAAACCATTTCCTCTCAACTATGAACGTTAAACTAAAACAATATTTGTTAAAATTTTCTTTCCTGAAATGTCTTTTTTATTTGACTCTTTTTTATTGAACTCACAATATATATATATGTTCATGTGTGTATGAGTTTGCGCCATTTTGTATGCTAATTGTATGCATGGCATATATACGTACACAATCTTCCTTGTGATCCTCAGTTATTCTAAGGAAATATTACTGTTATATTCTAACATGAATGCAGCAAGATCAATCGCATTAATAATTTCTGTATATTTGGATTTCCTTTTTCATTCTTACTTATGTACTACATACACGCTTGCTAATGCACTGCATACACGTACACTCGTATACATAGATATATGTGTGCGTGTGGGTGCATATATATGTATATATATATGTATATATATATGTCTGTATATATGTATGCATATATGTATATATGTATGCATATATGTATATATGCACGCATTTCCATGAATATAAATACGCATGCGCAAAGTGTTTTTTCTTTCTCTACATATTATCGATTAATATTTTCATTCGTTCAAAAATTTTTGGAAGTTAAAAAGTAACATTTGTATATCTTTGTATAAATATATTTTATTACACTTTCCTCCCCAAAATCTCCACTATTTTTGAAGATCCTGGCTTTATCTAAGTAAAAATGATATACATAAACAATCGTGTAAAGATCTACGTTTTGAGCTATTGAGAACACTGTATTTGTAAGAATATAATATGAGCATGATATATATGTGTGTCTGTCTGTGTGTGTGTGTGTGTGTGTGCGTGTATGGGAATTCATAACTCTATGTACGTGTAACGCATATTAATTACTGTATTTACATATGTATTCATCTGTGTGTCCATATATACATTTATATATCTTTACATTATATATATATATATACATACACGTGCGTGTGTGTGTGTGTGTGTGTGTGTGTGTGCGTGTATGGGAATTCATAACTCTATGTACGTGTAACGCATATTAATTACTGTATTTACATATGTATTCATCTGTGTGTCCATATATACATTTATATATCTTTACATTATATATATATATATACATACACGTGCGTGTGTGTGTGTGTGTGTAAGTAAGTGTGTGTGTGTGTGTGCGTCACTACATACGCGTCAGTGGTTGTTTTTCTCAATACACATTGATTCACATTGTTGTCATTATATTGTGGAATAAACGTTATTACATGCAGTTCTGACTCTACAGTCACATGAAGTAGAAATAAAATGTGCCTGTAGATTTTAGGGCAGTTTATACGCAGTCATGTGGACATTTATATAGCTACAGAAATTACTAACCTACATTGACGTAAATTCCCGGAACCACCCATTGTGACTAAATCTTTCTCTTATTACATTGTTTATCCATTTGTGCAATGTGCTTGCGAAAATTAATGTTTCACTTGTACAACGACACGTACAAGGAAGTGCGTATCTACCATCATCGCATGAGAACGCGTACGTAAGCACGCAAATCATGTACACATGTCCTTAGATATATTTAAGAAAAATGCATAGATATATATGTATATATAAATATACATATACATATATATATATGTATATATATATACCGGAGTAAACACATAAATGTGAAACAAGGTGGAAAAAAGAGTACTCAAATACCAGTGGTAGAGTAATATGATATATCGGTTCCATTCTAGCAAAAACTGTCTGATGAACGGCAACGAGAAACTCAGAGTAACAGATTTTGTTGAATTTTCTGCTGCTTTAAATAAAGTATATATATATATATATATGCATACATATTTTTATGTATAAATGGATTTCGCCAGAGGCTGAGCTGGTGATCGAACAACGGCTTACAGCGTTCTTAGCCTCCTCTCGGTATATATATATATATATATATATATTATATATATATAACAAACAGTGAGGGTACCATCAATCTGGGGAAAATAATCCATAAGATCTCTGTTGGCACACGAGGCTAGCGATGTTATTTAATGAAGGACTCCGTGTAATATTTTGGTAGGGTCCCACCTCAGGATTTACCACGATTCTATATGGTAAATCTGTGGATGGGTTCCAGACACGTTGGTTTTTAGACAGAGGGATATATAAGAAACAATTTGAAATAATGGTCACTACATGTACCTCCTTTAGTAAAGCAAATTTAGCTTACAGCTGTTTCCAGTAGTCATTATATGTAGATCTATGGATCAAGCGAGGTAAGTGATCAATACCTCAATCGATCCATAGACCAAATCAATAAACCCCACTACACGTACTACTGGAAGCAGCCCTAAGACAAGTTTAATATAATAAAGTAATTATATGCAATGGCCAATATTTTAACTTGTCTTTCATATTGATACACACACACACACATATATATATATATACACACACACACACATATATATAAATATATGTATATATATGTATATATTTATACACACACACACAATGTTGATATCTATGGTGTATATTTACATACCTATATACTGCCTCTCTATATGTACATTTGTACATATTATACACCAAATGTTAAGTGTTCACAGATATTTATACATTCATGCGTCTATATTCTTGAATACACACTTCTAGCTTTTTGCTATAGTGCATATACACTGCGATATTGTTTACCTGAGAACTGGAGAGATTTTTCTTGCTGTTCGTAAAAAGAAAAGATAGTTCAAGTTTAAACATACAAATATGTACTTACGTACATATGTACGTATGTATGCATATATGATTGTATGTGTGTATGTATTCAGGAAAAGAATCTTAACACATGCACTTATTGAATAACAAAAATCGAAGAACAAATTACAACAGATGCTATTTTCGAATAGTCTTTTGATATATTATTTTCTATAAGCACAGTACTTCCACTTGTTAAAATACAAGAGAAAAATCAACATCATTCTGAAACATATGAAAAGCAAAAGTTATGGACTTCTTTAACGCATGCGACTACTGTTGTACTCCTGTTTTTATAATCCTTCTCTTCTAAAATAATTTTTTAGGAATGTTTATTGTATACTTATGAAAATATATAGTTGTACCAAGAGTGTACTTGAAGTTATGAGCGCGCTCTTTACAACAATAGGCAAAAGAATTGCATAGAGATATTAACTGAATATAGTTGGGAATCTTCCATAACAATGTTGATTTATTTTTTTGTTTGTAGAAGAAAGTATATAGCTTAAGATTTTGTGTTCGAAATAATGTTCGAAAAAGCTTAGATGCAGGAATCTAAACCGTTGCCTCATATTGCTAAGCAGGATGTTAACCGATAGAAAACGATAATTTCTAATGATTCAATTCATAAGTAATTGAAACAACGCATTTCTACTATTCTTCTTCTATTTTGTATTCGACAAATTATTCATTCCGACCCATTGCGCTTGCATGATAGGTTATTCTGAAAATTGCCAGAAATGTGAGCTTCACCGCAAATGATTGATGTTTGTAACAAGAGGTAAGATACATGAAAGAATCTTCTGGATTGCACCTCATGGCTCAAAGAAAATTTTCTATATTTTTTTAAAACGGATCTGTATTAAATAAATTTTGACTTCTAACTTAGTGATCTTTCCAAAACCTTAACACATGAACGAACCAATGACAAAGTATTCGCTATTTTGTCACTTGAGCTCCTAGTCTCAGATATAATATCCCCCATGTTTTAAGAATATATCTTTCTGGCGACTGTAGACAATGGAATCGTTTAAAACGTTGTGACCCAAACCCTGTTTGTGAAGACATGAGCATTTTCCCAAGGTTCCGAAGATATGAGGAAAAAGAGTTGGACATAATGGGCAAGGGCGTTTGGCGCCTCAATGCAACAAAGGAGAGAGAGACAAAAAAAGGGAAAGAGAGAGAAAGGGGAGAGAGAGAAAGGTGAGAGAGAGAGAAAGCACGGGTGAGTCAGAAGAGTGCCTGTGATAGAAAAAGAAGACCAGACATCTTCGAAGAGCCAAGGTCATTAAAGTAGCTATGGACAAGTTTGAACGGAATCAGTAAAAATGGGAGAGAGAATATGAAGATGCACCTTAGTGACTGAGTTCTTCCTAATCAAATGTTCCTTCTGTTGGTTCGGTTCCGGATATCTACATATTTAGCCGAAGCACCGTCTCCTATATAGGAACAATACTGTCATTCCTTCTGATTGCCAACAACAATAGATTTTGTTGTCACTTTCATTCCTTTGCTTAGATCATTAAATTGTGATTTAATTAATAACTGGAAATTCTTTCTAGCAGTTTAAACTAGGACTTAGGATTTCAAGTGTTCCAGGGAAATATCAATGGAAATTTAAAAAACAGTGGAAGATTTATTTTATAATCAACCAAATTTTTTTTAAATGGAAATATTTTATAAATCCATTGTGTCTTTAAACATTGTCAGAATGATGTCATACCTTCCGCAGAATATTATCAAACACTTCTGTTATCTATAGATATTGGTCCTAAAATGATCAAAATAAGCGGCTTCCATTATGTATTAATGTTATAAAACAAAACATTATGAAACGAAACAAGAACTTTGATATATAAAAAAACATTGTTTTTACAGTGAGTATGGCCTTCTGTGAAAGATTTAGTACCTTTTTCTAACCTCATATATCCTCGAGTAACACACGAAAATCAATTCCAACACCACTGTGAACCAAAAAGAAAAAGAAAAACAAGAAAAAATTCTCATTGCAAGACATTTTCCATGGTTTCCTTCCTTCATTTACTTTTTAGAGTTCGCTTCGATGGAATAACATTATTCTTGTATTTTCTTATTCTTCATTACTATTTTTTCTCATATACTTTACGTTCACATCTACATTCACATCTTTTTCTTTTCTTGATATTTCAGTAATATTGTCTAAGTTTTTCTTATTTTTCGCCAAAGACGTATCAATTTTTTAAAAGTTTATTTTTCACTATTTTCGTATTTTTCATTGTAATTCCTCAAGACAGAACAGGCTACTTCATACTTGTATATTCCTTCTTTTCTCTCGGAATCCAATGTGAAAATGGAAAAAAAATATTAAAGTTCATGATAATAAAAAGCATGACGATGTTGCTGATGATGGTTACTATGATTATGATTATGATGATGATGATGATGATGATGATATGATGATGATGTTAGTAGTAATGGTGTTGGTGATGATAAATAACAAAAGCAACAGCAGCAATAATAATAATAATAATAACAATAATAATAGTATAGTGTAATAATAATAATAATAATAGTAATAATAATAATAGTATGGAGTAATAATAATAATAATAATATAATAATAGTAATAATAATAATAGTATAGAGTAATAATAATAATAATAGTAATAATAATAATAATAATAATGATAATAATGATAATAATAATGATAATAATAATACAGCTAATCAATCACAAGATCGATTGTGTCTGTAAATATGTAATAGAATCGATAAGCATAAGTACGCACCACTTAGATTTATGCACTTACCATTGATTGGATGAAGAACAGAATCACATATAGATACATACAAATATATATATGTTCGTGTGTGTGCTTGTGTGTGTGTGTGTGTGTGTGTGTGTGTGTGTGTGTTGGAATGTATTGTGAAAAAGGGAGAGAGGGATAGAAGCATTCTAACAGAGAAAGGTAAATAACGCTTAATCTAAATAATAAAAACATAAAAATAAAAATGAAGGGGAAAAACAAATTAGAAACAGAGAAATATTGAATGTCTGTTACAATCTATAAGTTATTTTGGAGAAAAAAAATGTACACAAAATAACTCTCACAATAATAATAATAATATTAATAATAATAATCATAATAATAATAATAATAATAATAATAATAATGGTGGTTGTTGTGGTGGTGGTGGTGGTGGTGTGTGGTATCTGTAGAGGTGGTAGTACTAGTAGTAGTAACTACATCAAGAGGAGTAGAAGAACATACCTTCACATACCTTCACACATACACACACGCACAACATACAGGCACATATATATCTATATATATATCATGTGTATTTATATATGTGTGTATTTGCATGCATATGTATATATGTGTGTGTGTGTGTGTGTATGAAATTTGTTTCAAGCTTGTTAAGATTGGTACAATAAGTTGTTTCCTTACACAGTTTGACTTTATGTAACAATCTAATATTTTTTTATCGTGTTTGTGTTCGTGCTTCTTTTGCGAGTTTCTTTGCAGCTAATAATGTCTGCGTTGATTTTATCATTTTCTTTAGACCGAAAGAATTCAAATTTATTCGGAATGTATTTGAGTTCGGTGCGTAATACTGGTGTAAGTTTTAGTAAGTTCATACTCTAGTTCAATGCAGAATTTTGTCTCGTAAAAAGAGATTGATTTGCTGGGAATATAAACCGAATCTCTCTCTCATAAACGTGGATGTACCTCTTCGGCATGTTAACCCTGCTGTGAAGAACGAATGGCTGGCTGCTGGCTGCAGAACGCTTGACCAAAGGTCATCGAGCATTCAGGATTAAGTAGCAAAGTCGTCATCTTTGGTAACATCGTCGTCGTCGTCGTCATGATCACCCTCGTCACCTTTGACCCCAAACTACCGCCAAACTTAAAAACATTAACAACATCAATATCATATCACCATGTGTGCTAACACGACAGCCATTATCGTCACCTAAACTACCAATGGCAACACACACATACACACACAGACAAGTCACACACACACACGCAAACAAACGCATTTAAAAAGGAATGGAGCTAAACGCAATATAAAACCAAAAAAGGAAAATTTCAAATTTCCCTAATAGTGACTTAGGGTGCGAGGTAGTCCTATATTGCTAGAAATAAGTGTTAAAGACCCTTATAGCTGCAAAAAAGCACATGTCTATGCAGTGACAGGTGAGATAAACACTCTACAGCAAGCGAGGTCATTATAGTTGCTAGTTACGCTTATCTCATCGATGGTGACGATTTCATTGCTGATGGTTAGGTTAAATGGCAGCTATTAGTAGATGGCGTTTACCACATGAATCAATGGTTGATTCAAGCAATGTGGTGAAGTGAAAGTCATAAAATAACAATGGCGGCTACACCCAATATCAAAGCAAGAAGGAAAATTTCATTTGGACTGAGGGTGCAGGGTAGCACCTATATTGCTAGAAACAAGAGTCAAACATCTTTATAACAACAAACATAACACAAGTCTATACAGGATATATATATATCATCTTCTATTCTTTTATTATTTTATTTCTTTTAGTCATCTTACTGCGGCCATGCTGGAGCACCGCCTTTAGTCAAGCAAATACACCCCACGACTTATTCTTTGTAAGCCTAGAACTTATTTTATCGCTCTTTTGCCGAACCGCTAAGTTACTGGTACGTAAACATACCAGCATCGGTTGTCAAGCGATCTTGGAGCGGGTGAACAAACGGATACACAAATATATACTGCGGAGTCCATTCGGGAACCCGTGTGCAGGTCATAATTGCTCCATCATGGTGCTTCTCCTCTTCTGTAGAAGAAGACAAGTAATTCTTCTTCTTCAGGGAACGAGGTTCACTTCCGCGGTCGGTGGCCCAACTCCCACCGACGATGGCTCTTCACCCGTCGATGACACATTTCCCCCTAACGAAGTTCCGGGACATTCCGGTATTGTGTTACCGACTGCCGGCAATGTCCCGTTTCTCTTTTACTTCTTTTTCTTCTCAACCGTGACAGACAGATCTACTTCCCCTCCCTCATTCCTAGAATCCTTAGGTGAGCACCCATTGTTGCTCACCTTCTTCCTCTTGCGGCCCTTCTTTGAGGAGTCCTCCGCCTCCTCGACCGCCTCAGTTTCCTCTTCTACAGATGTCTCAACTAACTGCTCCAAGACCATACTTTTGTCCTCGGGGAAGTTATTTTTTGCATGGCCAGGTTCCAGACACCGGTGACACTTGGGGGGCGACACTCAAGTATCACCGAGCCCCTGCTCCCAGCCATATAGTTAAAAGTCTGGTACGACTAACTATTTTACTGATTGGGTCCTCTGGGACAAAATGACTTTTGACTCAACCCAATCAGCCACTGGTAATAATTTAACATTAAGGAGTTTGGTGCCGCTGCCACCCAAACCCCAGTGGATAGTGTCCGCTAACCAGCCTGGTTTTAAATTCAGTGGCAACCCGCAAACCCATTGCCGGTTTCCTCCCACAATCCGGTGGGAAGAAACAAGATATTATTGCCAGCCAGGGGCTGGCTCACAAAAATGCGAGCCTCCTCTGGAGTGTCAAATAGCAACCAATTCGTTGCGTATCCGATACCCCGGGCAATAAACTTCACAGTTGGTAGATACCGGTACTCCTGACCCTTGTAGTTTCCAAAAAAGCTACTCCAGTTGAGTCGGGGACACAGGAGCAGGAACAAAAGATAATATACCATTAAATGATAAATACACAACAAAGAAAATATTGTTTTTCCACAGCAGCAAAAAGAATTCCACAGTTTATGGCGGCAGATGATCCGGCCACCAAAATAATTCACTTAAAAGTGAACAATCTTGCCCAACTGCAGGCAGACCAGAGTCCAGAATCCAGTGAGGACAAAAAATAATACAGCAAACAACAAAGCCCCACTGGACCCCAAAACCAAAAGTCTTACCTTGCAGCTGAACTTCTTTCTCAATCAATATTTCGCCAGCTGTACACCAGCGTGGCAACTTCTACAGTGTAAGAACATCACTGACACAACCGGAAGCAAGCTTCTTACCACACAGCCACCGCTGCGCCTTTATATACGAATGCGTATATAAATGCAAGTATGTATTTGTGTATGTATGTAAGTTCCCCCATTCCATGTCTAATTTCGATTTAAAATATGACTTGACATATATTAAGTTGCAATATCTAGCAGATCACACAGCCACGCACAATCTCCTTCCGAATCGTCTTCCCCAGTTGGCTCGAGCAGAAATGGTAGACAGATTGTAAATGCGATTTTCACAGTTAAACCTATCTGCAATTTAATAATTGTATTTCTAAAACAGATAAATGATATTATCTGTCCTGCATGAACCTATGGGAAATAAGTAACACATTTGCCTGTGAAAATGTCCAAAGTAATCCTCACTGGCTTAGGAACATAATTCACTGGTAAAGCTCAATTAAATCACTTTCTATATTACATTAGTAAATATCAGAAATGTTTACGCAATTTATACTTGCGTCCTGGAAGTATTACATCAGTTCTTTTCTATATCAAAGGATAAGTATATTATATCGTATTATACTGTATTATATCGTATTATACTATATTAGATTAGGTGAGATTATATTAAAATATAGAAGAGTACATTATATTACACGGATCATGAATTTTATAGCTCAATTTGTCACCTCGTATCATAATATTGTATATCCTTCAGTGACTATAGGATTAACTAAATAGTTCTAATGGAAAAGCATTTTTTTTCTCTCGAGGAGAATTTAAACATAATGGAGTCAACGGTTTGTTTGTGAAGGAATAGAGAGTCAGCTGTTCACATCTTGTCATCAGAATTGTATTGTGAATGTAAACAGAAAATTAACTTTTATATCTAATGGTGTCCACTTTAAATTAGGAAATGCTAGTATCCTACCTGAAACAGAACGTCGCTAATATAACTAAACGTATCGCTGAGGTTAGGCTGTGGTTTCCGCTGAGATATATTTATTTCGCTTTGTCTTTCAGAAGAACGTAAAAACAAGGAGTGATTATTTTATTCCATCTTTCAAATATAGAACAAATAACCCTTCGATTTGTATAAGTTGGCATGCGCCAAATTATACAGACGCAGGTTGCTCTAATTACACACTGCACTACAGAATAGACCTTTATTTTGTTTCTTGAAATTAGTTGAGTAATGTTCGGATACAGAGACACCATTCTGTTTCCCTCATCGGTTCACAAATCCTTCTCTATCAACTGTTTTGCAGTTATTGTAAATATTTAAAATAGAAGCATTTTCTAATGGAACAAAAACGTTTTCAACTGATTCATATTTGATTAATTAATATTTGTAGCCATAGAACTAGACGTGAGTTAGTTAGAGCCCGTGCGTTCATTTACAAAGTATCTGAAAGATTTATGTCTGGAAAGAAATGAAAAAAACAATATTAATTCAATGCATTGGTTGGTTGTTCAATATATTCAATATATATTAGCATTCAAATGAAAAGAGGAAAGATTCTATTTTTGGTATTTCTTTTAATGTGCTTAGAATTCGCAGACATTCGTTCATATAGCTCTAAAGAATGTTACAGATGAATTGCACCTTTGATTGTGGAGCACAAAAGAAGAGTTAAAACGAAACTGCTTCAGAATAACGCACTGAGATTAACCAAAGTTAATGAATGATTAAACAAAAAAGTGAGATAGAGAGACACGTAGGTGACAAAGTGAGTAGTGAGGGAGAGGGAAAGCGAGTGACTGAGTGAGTGTGTGAGTGAGTGAGTAAATGAGTGAGTGAGTGAGTGCGTGAGCGTGTGAGTGAGTGTGTGTGTGAGTGAGGGATTGAGTGAGTGAGTGAGTGTGTGAGCGAGTGCGTGAGTGAGTGAGTAAATGAGTGAGTGAGTGCGTGAGCGTGTGAGTGAGTGTGTGTATGTGTGAGTGAGTGATTGTGTGAGTGAGTGCGTGAGTGAGTGAATGAATGAGTGAGTGTGTGAGCGAGTGCGTGAGTGAGTGAGTGAGTGAGTGAGTGAGTGAGTGAGCGTGTGAGTGAGTGTGTGTGTGAGTGAGTGAATGAATGAGTGAGTGTGTGAGCGAGTGCGTGAATGAGTGAGTAAATGAGTGAGTGAGTGAGTGAGTGAGTGTGTGTGAATGTGTGAGTGAGTGAATGAATGAGTGAGTGTGTGAGCGAGTGCGTGAGTGAGTGAGTAAATGAGTGAGTGAGTGAGTGACTGACTGAGTGACTGAGTGACTGAACGAGTGAGTGAGTGAGTGAGTGAGTGAGAGAGAAGAGATAACCCAATGATGAAGTGAGATCTAAACGTGACATATTACAAAAAGAGAGATAAAGAAGCAGAAGGTGTGTGTGTGTGTGTGTGTGTGCGTGTGTGTGTGCTTGTGTGTGTGTGTGTGTTAGACATTGAGATAGAAAAAGTGAGATAACGGGATGAAATAATGTAAGCATAAACATTAGTAGAATTAAGAAATTAGAATATGAAAATGAAAGCAATATATAAAATGTAGCGTTTATTGAGATGGTTTAGATATATCTTAATTAGAACAGAAGTTAGAGTGAATGGTATTAAAATTTTATCACAGTTTAACAGGAAATAAGAAGACACAAAGATACCAAAATTTGAGGAGATACGAAACTGTATAATTACTCGATATAAAATATGGTTGATTTAGTGGGAAATAATGTCCATGTGACAAACTTGAGGTATATTTAAAATACATTAGTACAAATCCAAACCATCCTTTAGGAATATTTAACAAGGTAATTAATTAATTAGTGCAGATTAAGCGGAATCTCCATCGGGAAACCCGATAAAATGGGTCGCTGATTTAAAATTAAAAATGCATTAAAGGCAGTTTAAATATAAATCCATTTATATGTAGCCAACTATAAAGTAAAATTCATGGAACGAAATGTTATGTGGTATAATCATCCATAGAATTTACAGGGTTTTTCCTATGTTGGCACAAATGCTGTAAATATAAATATGAAAGCTTTTGTACAGCATAACATTATATCTTTTAACAACTATTTTGTGCAACAATTGCACAAAATACTTTTCTGCTTCTTTATCCGACATAATACTAAAAGAATTTTATATGAACATGCAAACTTTTCCTTCATCAAATAGCAACAACTGTTCTATCTCTCCTCTAATTCGGATATCTCATCGTAAAGCATTAGTTTTTCATTCAAAAGTTTCTCTCGCAGATAATTTATTTAGACTTACCTCGAAGAATATGTTTAAAATCCATTATAGAATATGCATCCCTGCTGCATTAATGGATCTAGAATCATGAAAAATGTTCTTTCCAACAAGATAAACTTTGGATTACATGCAGACCTTTACTGTTCTGGACAGACAAATTGGTATTTAACAATTTCATGCTCTTCAATCACTGTTTATAAAGGAATTTCCAACAAACAACGAACTAGAATACTTGAGTTATTACAGAAAAAATGTTTCCAGTTCCAGTACAATTTCCATGATACAAACGCATTTAGTTTTACCTAAAAATCATTCATCACATCCACGCAAGAGACACAACGTGAGCGCTCCATATAGAATAAATAGCAGCTTGATTTCTCTCAAATCCCACCCTACTTGCTTATAAAAACAAACTTTGAGTAACATGGGAAATTCTGCATGTGGATGTGTTTGTGGTGTTGCTGGCTAACTCTTCGTTTTATCGCGAGTATAAATCATGGTGTTGCTGGCTAACTCATCGTTTTATCGCGAGTATAAATCATGACTGGAAACCTCATGGAATATTCAGATTATTGAAAAAGACAGTAATAGGGCTCATGAAAGGGATCCTTATATATAGCCAAGGAAATAACCCATTCATTTTCCTACGTTATTTGGTAGAAATGAAGTTGAGTATGCTTATTTCTTAATATTTGAACTGTTAGAGTTATTTTCGCAATTTATCCAGTACAACACATGAACAAGTAAATATTATTTTCTTAATTTACTTTGAATTGTTATTATCTCAAATCTGATGACCCTGTTATTACGTAGCATGCTTCACGATATTAGAATACAGAAGTTATTAGTATTTCTTTCTATGCTCTATATACTCTGGGAACGCATTAAAGCCCATTTTCGGGGCTACGTTATTTGAATTCTTACTATCGAGTAACTAATTTCATGTTAATATGTAACTGATCTCACAATTTGGGTATTCATAACATATTGGGAATTCCTAAAAACAAGATCCTGTGTAAGACAGTTCGGTATTCTCTGTAAAAGCACAAAAACCATTTTGATGGCTACATAATTTGTATTGATGTTATTGGATTAGCGAAAGGATTATAAGAACTTAATCAAAGGATAAGCCACGCTTTCTCGGTAATAACCGGGTACGTCAGCTAGTATATATATATATATATATATATGAAAATACAAGTCAAGATAGAAAATGCTAAAATAATTTTATAAAGAACATTTCAGTACCGGTTTCGGTCATTTTGAGACCTTTTCAAGTGTAACGATTAAATAATTAAATTTAGAAAAATTAAAAGAAAAGTTTTTTTAAAGGAATATTTGTATAGTGTTCAAATATAAGTGGCATTTTCCTTGTTTCTGCCTTTCTCTGTCTCTCTTGTTTAAACTTGTGGGTTCGAGGCCGTTGTGAATTCTTGGTAGGGAAGAAGAAGAAGAAGAAGAGAAGAAGAAGAAGAGAAGAAGAAGTAGAAGAAGAAGAAGAGAAGAAGAGAAGAAGAAGAAGAAGAAGAAGAAGAAGAAGAAGAAGAAGAAGAAGAAGAAGAATGATGAGGCGAAGGGGTGGGGGGATTTGGGAGTGCCTTGATTGTCGTATTTTGAATGGTCAGTGGCGGATAGCAGTTGCTGTTCAATTCATGAGAATATTTCTATTGAAAGGTTTGTTTATAGAATTTGCGTAGGTTTTATACTAAAAAGCATTAGTGATAAAGTTCTTCTTCTTCTGCTCTTAACTTTATCACTAATAAAGTTCTTCTTCTTCTACTTCTTAACTTTATCACTAATGTGTTTAGTATAAAACCTACGCAAATTCTATAAACAAACCTTTCAATAGAAATATTCTCATGAATTGAACAACAACTGCTATCCGCCACTGACCATTCAAAATACGACAATCAAGGCACTCCAACCCCCCCCTTCGCTCATCATCTTTCTTCTTCTTCTTTCTTCTTCTTCTTCTTTTCTTCTTCTCTTCTTCTTCTTATTCTTCTTCTTCTTCTTTTCTTCTTCTTCTTTCTTCTTCTCCTTTACTTCTTCTTCTACTTCTTTTCTTCCTACCAAGAATTCACAACGGCCTCGAACACCACAAGTGTAAACAAGAGAGACAGAGAAGGCAGAAGACAGAAGAAAAGGAAAATGCCACTTATATTTGAACACTATACAAATATTCCTTTAAAAAAACTTTTCTTTTAATTTTTAAAATTAATTATTTAATCGTTACAGTTGAAAAGGTCTCAAAATGACCGAAACCGGTACTGAAATGTTCTTTATAAAATTATTTTAGCATTTTCTATCTTGACTGTTTTTTTCATATATCAAATCGGGGTCCTTTTCACCCATATTCATATTATTATATATATATATATGTGTGTGTGTGTGTGTGTGTGTGTGTGTGTGTGTAACAGGTTTTGTTGAATTTTCTGCTGCTTTAAAAAAGTATGTATATATATATATTTCGTATTCTGTTACTTGTTTCAGACATATGACTGCAGCTATGCTGGAGCACCACAAAGTAGTTGGAGAATCAAAACTCCAGACCTATTTTTGAAACTTCTATCATTCTCTTTTCACGAACCCCTAAGTTACGGGGACGCAAACATACCAACACACGTTTTCAAGTCAAGCGGTGATGAGAGAGGACAAACACATACACAAAGTTACACACACAAGTATGCATACATAATAGACATATACATACATACATATATATATATGTATATATATAGGGAGAGTTACGAAAAAAACAAAAGACGAAGACAGGTGGTGTACAAAAAAACAGATGTATTAGTATAACGCCAGAAATAGAAAAGTCTACACACACACACACAACACACACACCACACACAATTATATATATATATATATATATATATATATATTACATTGGGATATATACGATGAGCTTCTTTCAGTTTCCGTCTACCAAATCCACTCGCAAGGCTTTGGTCGGCCCAAGGCTAAAGTAGCAGACAGTTACCCAAGGTGCCTCGCAGTGGGACTGAGCCTGGAACTGTGTGGTTGGAAAGCAACCTTCTTACCACACAGCGACGCTTGCGCCATAGAAAAAGGAAGAGAGAGAGAGAGAGAAACAGATAGAGAAACTGAGAGATCAATACCGACAAATAGAGAGACACACAGACAGATAGATGGAGTTATGAAATATATGCGCGCGTGTGAGGGCGTACATACATATACATTTGTTATATTTATGAATAGTTCCTCTCCCTTCTAAACATATAAACAATTTATAAAAATATTGAAACGTTCACCCAGGGTGTTAATAAAAACCAGCATGGACGTTTACGATATACAGAGTGGTAAAGCCACCATTTTTCTGTTGAATTTTACGCTAATTTCTGTATTTAAACCTCAAACAAATATTATAATAATAAATGCGGCAAATACAACAATCTGTATTGTAAGTAAAGTTTACCCAAGAGATCGATATATTTCAATATATTTTATCGAATTTCATCTTTTGTACATCTATAATCTCACGTGGTAACAAACAACTCACGAATATAAATCAGCATATATATATATATATATTATATATATATATATATATATATATATATATATATATACAGAGAAGCAAACATACTCATGCAGAAACTAATAGAATGTGTATGTAAATAAATAATAACTAACACAAACACACACACACATATATGTATATATATGTATATATATATATATATATATATATATATATATATGTAGACATACATGTACATATATATATATATATATGCATTGTAAATACATACATAATACATGTATGTACATACATAAAACACACCCATTTATATATATATATATGTATATTATATATATGTTGTGTATATATGTATGTATAAATATTTATTATATAATATATATATATATTATATATATACACACAATACAAACACACTATATTATGTCGATGTGAGGTCAGGTATTGAAATTTCGCATTATGTAACAGCCTCAGCAGACATGAAGGGGAAACTGATGCGAACAGCTTATACATATATTTCGATACTCATCTGTGTATTTGATTGCGCATGTGTGCGTGTATGGAATCATATTTCATATTTATGAAATATATACACGTATCTTTCATCGCACTTCCCATCTCCATATCTGTTCATCTATCTATCAATCTATTTGTCAATGTCACTCCTTATGTGTGTGTGTGTGTGTATATATATATATATATATATATATATGTGTGTGTGTGTGTGTTTGTGTGTGTTTGTATAAAGTATATACAAAGTTATTTATATATATATATTCATATATATATAGACATACACATTCATATGTTTATATAGCTGCGCACGCAGGCATATGAAATGCATACTTCAATTGAGGTTTAGATTGCCTGATTTAAAACTTGTGTTTAAATTTTTTCGCCTTTTATCTTTGCAAAGCCAGAGCAAAGTAACATATTGACAAGAACACGCGTACTGTTTCCGTATACCTTTCATTCGATTCTATTTTATGAAAACTTACAGGAAAGATATTGAAATAAACAGATGAGGGTAGTTTATGTATAAATTATTTCATTTTCATTGTATAAAAACCTACCGAAACGAAATGCTAGATCCTCTTGTAGGCTCGACTGCATAATTCAACCAACGTTCTCAGGGAAACAGGGAGAACAAAGGAATATAACACAACTGCATTATAGACCAACTCATTAGATTTGGGTTTCCTAGGTATACATATGTAAATGTATTTATGTATAAATGTACATCTGTGTTTGTGTATATATATATCTATCTAGATATAGTTGACCTGTGTTCCGTTAAGAACGTGTTAGAGTGCAAATAGAGCTGGTTCACCCTTAGAAGTCCCAAATAGCAGGTAGTATTATTATCGTATTCTACTAATTCTAGTCTTAGGTATTTGAAAGGACCCACGGATGGAATAGCATTGAAATCAAAATTTACTTGCAGAGAAAGCGATTAAATATCGCCCGAAGAGATAACTATACATCGTATTATACAGGTAAATTGTTACCTAATTTAATTTAAATCTAAATTTAAAATATTATATATATATATATATATAATATATATATATATATATAATATATATACATATATATGTATATATAGGTGCATATATGTATATATATATATTAATATATGTATATTATATATATATATATTGTAAATATACATATATATATATTATATATATATATATATATATATATATATATATATATATATTATATATAGTTAATCCAAACATGAAAACACAGGTACGTAACTTGTGGTACGTAACTTGTTTACCAGCCACATGGTTCCTGTTGCAGTCCCACAATCTGGCACCTTGAGCAAGTGTCTTCTACTACAGCCTCAGGCCGACCAAAGACTTATGGGTGGATTTATTAGACGGAAACTGAAAGAAGCCCGTCTTATATATATATATATATATATATATATATATATATATATATATATATATATGTATATATAAATGTATGTGTGTGTATATGTTTCTGTATTTGTTGCCCCCTCCCCCCCCAAAAAAAACATCGCTTGACAACCGATGCTGGTGCGTTTACGTCCCGTAGCGTAGTGGTTCCGCAAAAGAGACTGATAGGATAAGTACTTACAAAGTATAAGTCCTTGGGTCAATTTGCTCAAATAAAGACATTGCTCCAGCACGGCCGCAGTGAAAATGACTGAAAGAAGTAAAAGAAAAGAATGTATATATATAAACATACATACACATATATACGTATATATGTAGGCACATATATGTGTATGTATGTATATATATATATATATTATATATTATATATAATATATATATATATATATTAATATATATATATATATATATATATATATATATATATATATATATATAGATATACATATATATGTATATATGTGTGTATATGTGTTATGTAGGGTTTCCCTAATGAATTCATTTCCTATTATACATTACACAAAACCTGAAACATACGTGTTAAATGGTTTCAAAATGTCACTGTCATTACCCATATACAAACGTACACACACATACACACACACATGCTTCCGCGTGTGTGAGTGTGCGCGTATAAGCTCGTGTTGCCATATCATATCTCTGACGATAAAATAGATAAAGGTTTCGAAGAGAATCTACGTCGACGTTTAAAATCGAAGAGAAGCTGACAGGCAGGCATCTAAGCAAACAAAAATAGTTGAGTGAAGAAGCGCATTGATTAACATCAAAATGAACAGACAAATACCCAGACAGCCAGACCGATCGATAATAAAATATATACGAGGTTAGAATGAGATGTAAGCAGATGAGGAGGAAAGTACTTATATATGCGTAGTGTCTATCAGTGTGTGTCTCGCTGTGTGTGTATGTGAATGTGTGTGTGTGTGTTGATGGGGAAGATTCCGTCAGAGAAAGGAAATTAATAAGTGAGTGATTAGACAAAGACGAAGTAGAACGAAAAACGCAAAAAATATATTGGAAGGGACGTGTGAATGTATGTGTGTGTGTATCTGTATGTGTGTGCGTATGTATGCGTTAGTGCATGTGTGGAAATGTGTGCGTACATATGTACAGTGCGTGACATGAGTACGCATAGCATATACATACACATGCATACATACTTACATACATATATATTTATATATATATATGTATGTATATAACATAGAGCTTGATCAATCGATCGATAGATAGGTAGATAGATAGATAGGTAGATAGATAGATAGATAGATAGATAGATAGATAGATAGATAGATAGATAGATAGATAGATAGATAGATAGATAGATAGATAGATAGATAGATAGATAGATAGATAGATAGACAAAGAAATTAATAGAC
>NC_043015.1:36946502-36960327 GCF_006345805.1 Octopus sinensis
ATGTGTTATCAAAGGACGTAGCTTATATTTCTTAGCGTTCCTGATCTCTTCGAGTAAATTTCTCCTGTATAGACTGCAGTAACAATCAGAACCAATCAAGTTCTTCACTACTTAAGCAATATTTATAAATGTTATTCACACTATATCACTGAGAACGAGAGCTTTCCAATCTTGATCATTCTGTCAGATATTTCAAGTAGTGCATATGTTTCTTCATAATGCTATTAATTCATTAAGGCCCAGGGTACTTACATTTCTGAATATTACTTTTAAATGTTTACAGGTGATTGAAAATAGATGAAAATGAAGAAAAGAATTATTAAAACTCCTTTACTTGAAGTAGAAATGGAAATACTCGGTGTCCTGTAGATAGGACACTGAGACAATGTGTTACAGCTTATTTAAGGTTTTCATTTAGTGTCCTATTTATAGGACAGTGGGACTTAATGAGTTAAGTCCCACCAAAATGCCGGACATTGATTGCCCGGAATCTCTAATAATCCGGTTCGATTTACAAACAGGAACGCCAAATTCCCGCGCTCTCCATACTAGCTTAGTCGCACCTTGCATTGTACAGTGTTGATAAACTTGTATCATTTATACTAATGTACAGGTGCACACTTTTCAATTTTTTAATTAAATATTTGTTTAACATGGAATGTAACCGGCCCTGAGTTGTGTCTGTGTGGTAAGGAGCTTGTTTCTTTGCCATATGGTTCCGGTTCCGGTCCCATTTTGTGATACCTTGGGCAAGTGTTTTATACTATAGCCTCGGGTAGATTTTGTAAGTCCAATTTGAAGACGGAAAATATAAACAAGCCCCTGATACACATATGTTTATTTCAGTGTGTGTGTGTGTGTGTGTGTATGTGTTAGTGCGTGTTTTCTTGTTTATGTCTATTCCCCTCCCCACTGCTCGACAACCTAAATTGGTGTGTTTACTTCTTGTAACTTAAGAATTCTGAAACAGAACCAATAGAATTAAAAGCATACTTAACATACAAGTACTACGGTCGATTAGTACTGCAGTCGACTAAATTTGATCAGTGTCGTTTGTATCATCGGAGAATACCCCTCTTTCTTGAAGGTAGTGCCCCAACATGGCCGCTGTCTAATGACTGAAAGAAGGAAAATAATCCACCATGCAGGTCTCGGGTAAAAATCCTCTTTGTCCAGTTTTTTTCATTAATTACAGGTAAAGCCAAAACCAAAATTTCCGTCCTCAACGTTTTGAATCAGGCTTTAAAACTTTGTAGATATTCAATCTTTATGTATTTAGATTGAAACATTGAAACATTGTGAAAAATTGGGCAACGCATTTATTCTTCAAATATTGCAATAAGAAAGATAATTCAATAAGTTTCTAGTGAGGGTGTGGTTGGGTGGTCCTAATTACGTTGAGTATTAAACATAGAACGGGACATGTGCAATTACCTAGTTCAGAAGTATAAAGGCTTTATTAGTAGAAGGGAAGCAAAGATAGGTCTGCATTTAATCTCAATGCACTGATTATTTCCTTATATGGTTCACACTTTTCCTTCTGAAGTGGTCAAAGGTTATTACGTAGAGGATGTTCATTTAACTAGTTCTATTTTACATGCAATTTTGTATGTCGGTTCTTTTACACCAGAAATAATCTGTTGGTGGTTCCAGACATTCTTTTTTCATGCAGTCGAAAGTATTGATCGTTTTATTCCAGAATTTCAGGATGAACGGTATCTGGGTTATTTTCTGATTATCGTTTCTGTGAAGTAGCTTTGACTGAAGAACAAAGAAGCACACATAAACACACACACACACACACACACACACACGCAATAAGACTGAAACACCGCGATATCTCAAGGTCTTCTTAAACCGTTGAATTGCATTTTGCATGATCACAACTTCTAAAGAGAGATGTTCCCCGATGACAAAAACGACACTGATCAGAGACTCAATTTCCGACAGGATATATTGACAATAAATAGACAGATTCGCTGTAGATGAATAAATTGTTATACAAGATTTTTTCAAAGTCAGCTCACGTGCGTCGCATAATAAATAATAAATGCCTTATATCATTGAACATTTTCACGGTATGTTTAGTTCCGTTGTCGAGTACAATTCGTTTTTACTATATTATTTGTTGGTAACCTCTGTGACAGTATCATGTCGTAATGATCTACAGTCTTGTCTGGAGTTGCTTTTACGTACGTTAATCGGTGCATCGTGTAGAAAATACTCATTGTGATACGATTAATGGCAGAAGGACGGAAAGCAGGCAGAGTTGTAGGCATGCGGAGCAAATTGCTTCGTGGAGTTTCGTCCGTCTTTGTATTCTAAGTTCAGCTTCCACGGAGATCGTCTTTCTCCTACAACTTTCCGGGGTCGATAAAACAAGTACTGGGTTTGATTTAATCGGCTTAACCCCTTTTCCTAAATTACTGGTCTTATGCCAAAATTTGAAAGTGATAAGATTAATGACAGACTTGTGAGTCACGTGAATGTAAGTGTTGCTCCAATTGCATCTCCAGAAGATGAACATTTTCAGCATTTAACAAAATCAGTCAAGTGATTGTTAAAGCATAGTTTATAATGGTAAATATCTTGGAGAGAAATCGGAGTCGTATATGAGACAAGAAGGCACAATTATATATCAATACAAACGTCAATCAATATTTATGTAGAATGCGAAAATTAACGTAAATAAGAGAATTTCATCATCATCCTGGAATAGACATGAATGACTAACGCCTGTAGACGATTGTTTAGAAACCACGTGGTCTTCTTGTCGTCCCCACAAAGCGAAGTATTAAACAGTTGTATTTTATCATTGTTTTGGTTTGAGAAAATCTTGTACATGGAATATGGTAGACTGAAATAGCTAGGAAATACTTTAGAATGAACTGTAGATGTATGTGAAAATGGTTGCACTCTGTATCTCGGGAATAGACCCTGCGGGATATTTGGCCTCGGAAACGTAACTTCAATGAGTTTGCGATGCAATTGATCGAGCAGGAATCACATCCCGGAAACCAGACAACTTACATTGTATCTCTTTTGAGATCGGCAATGTGTCGGTCTAAAGCTGTAAGCGAATCGCTATTCCTTCCTTCCTTCCTTCCTTCCTTCCTTTCATTCACTTTATATATTATATATATTTATACACATTGTATATATATATATATTATATATATATATATATATATATATATATATTATACATAAACCCGCTGAGAGAGAAAGAGACAGACAGATAGAGAGAAAAAAGAAAGAGAGAAGGGGAGAGAGTATATACATGGCGTTATGGAGTCAATGTGGCGTGTACCATTCCGCTTGGTTCTTTATTACTTGTCATTCCTGTCGTACAAATATATTTTCATCTATCAGCCTATATTCGTTAAAGAATTCAAATGAAAACTTATTAATCAATAACAAGTTTAGATAATTATATAAGAATATAAATAGTTGCCAAAAATGGCCTTTGAAGAATATATGAAATTCTGTAAATGTTCTTTGAAATTCTCATTCCATCATTTATGTAAATTTTACTTGTATTTTTCGAAAAATGCTTTATACCTCAAGGAATGAATTATTTCAATTCCATTTCAATTGCAATGTTTTCTAGAGGGCGAAATGGCTTACCCTTTTTTTCTGAAAGTGAATGACACGTTTAAAGAATTCTCTGTGTGTTTCTAACGTAAATTTACTGGATTCCAGAAATCAAATAATATTGATGTTTCCAATATGGATTCTGAAAACCAACAACTTGAAAAATTCAAAAGTTCTTTTATAATTCGTTACTTAATGTTTTTGTTTTTTTTTTGTTACTGTTTCTTTATATATTTGTTCTTCATCTCTTTCTAAACATTTTGAAAGCCTCTTCCGAAACCCATTTTCCGCTGTATTCACCCTTAATTCAATTGAATTATATGATAAATTGCAGGAAATTAATATATATATATATATATATATATATATATAATGTATATAGATAGATAGTTAGATAGATAGATAGATAGATAGATAGATCGATAGATAGATAGATAGAGACAGAGAGAGAGAGAGAGATGGATAGATAGATGGATAGATTAGATAGATACGTATACTTATATTTTACATAAATATGTACATATACATATATATAAATATACACATATATATATATGTGTGTGTGTATTATAGAGAGAGATAGAGAAAGCTAGATAGAGTGATAGATACATATAGATACGTATATATACATATATACATATATGCACAAACACACACACACATATACAAAACATTCATATTCGAAACATACGTGCACACACAAAAGCACACACGCACGCAAACACCCACACAGAAACATACATGTGCGTGTGTGTATGCAGATGTATGTATATATAAATAACATTGAAGCTTCTTTTTAGCTCTCTTCAATTTTATTCCTCTCGAAAGGTTTCAATTGAAGGAAAAACGATTTTATCCACGTATTTCTTCGTCCTTCATTTTCCATTCTAATTCTAATTGCACTATATAATTTTATTTAAGCAACCGCAGAAATTTTAAAACACTTCTTCTTTTTTTTACCTAACATGAAAAATTTTCCAGTGATGTGAAGGAGATGAGTGTGGGGATATTTCAAGAGATAAACAACATGAAGACATTATGAGCATTTTGGAATTATCAGTGCTTTATTTTTATATCATGTTTTGCAGCATTGAAATAGGAGAGAAGCTTCATATTGAAATAGTATAAAGCGAGAAAGCAAAAGAAATAAAATCGTATGCTAAGTGTATTGTTTCTGTTTTCAATCCCTGAATCCTGGCTTGCTTAATTCCCAGAGCTTTATACCAACATATTTTCGCCATGATTTTATGGATAGATTATCGATAGCTTGGAATGAATTCTTTCGTCCAAGAGACATTCTATTTCCTTTATCTTTGATAACAATGTCCGCCTGATTAACCTGAATATCTGTCTGTGTGTAGATTGACATATCACAGAATTTGGTTTCTTTGTGATTCTTTGCTATCTTTTCTTTGATCTGTGTATATGGCAACACCTTCCTGTCAGAATACTGGCAGGATTTGAAGTCTTTGGAAGACCAAACTTTGTAAAGTAACGGAAATGAGCGTAAAAGTTTCCACTCCCGAAGCAATGAGCGAGAAATACAGAAAGAAAGAAGGCAGCATCAACGCCATAAGTGAAACACGCTGTAATATGTTCCTCTCTTCCCCCTATCTCTCTATCAATCTATCTATCTATCTATCTATCTATATATATATCTATCTCTCTCTCTATCTATCTATCTATCTATCTATCTATCTATCTATCTATCTATTATCTATCTATCTATCTATCTATCTATCTATCAATCTATCTATCTATCTACTATCTATCTATCTATCTATCTATCTATCTATCTATCAATTTATCTATCTATCTATCTATCTATCTATCTATCTATCTATCTATCTATCTATCTATCTATCAGTGTTTTGTCTGCCTGTCTGTCTGTCTGTATATATATATATATATATATTATATATATATATATATTTATGTTCAGCTAACTTTCATTTTATCCAGATAGATGGAGTGACAAACATATGAATGCATGTATGTATTCCCGTGTATTCACGCGCGGAAAACTTCTCCACAAACATATATATAAGTCTAAATGTACAAGTGCACGTATAAGTGCGAGTTTGTGTGCATGTATGAATAGATGGACGTATAGATGTGTGTGTGTGTTTATGTGGGAATGTATGCACTGTAAATAGATTTGTGTGGACGCGCATATGTACCTCTGTGCATGTATGTATATATATATATATGTATGTATGTGTGTGTGGAGATATGCGCTGCAAATAAATTTTTGGAACTTACATCACTCTGTCCTGTTCTCAATTCACGTTATTGCGCATGCGCTGTATAACCTGAAAGAAAGCGGATATCAAAGCTTATATGTCTACATAACAATAATAGTAATGATGAGCTTAACAACAGCAACAAGAACAGCATAACACAATAGTAATAATATAAGTAGAAACCCACATACGTGTGTGTGTGTGTGTGTGCGTGGTGGGTGGGGTTATATTGATTTTCACAGAAGCATTAGTAAATTCTTCAGAGATCTTTAAGCAATCTACTGCAGGTTCTGCAATAAATTGTAAGACATTTATTCCGGCATCAACAGTAAAAACATTTTATGCGAAGCTATTTATTTATTGAAAATTAATCATAAACTATTTCAGAAAACTCACCATTCTAATCTCATAATCTCGTCTTTACTGTATACTAATCCTATGTTATGGTCTATTCTATTTAATCTGTAATGTTTCATTCTTAATAAAAAACCACTGATTTTATTTTTTCGGAAACGGTCGTTATAGAATTATAATTTCACCTCATTTATTGTTCCATTCTCTTGTTCTGTTCTTTGAGAGAGACATCGATCCGAAAATCAGCAACTAAGCATTATTTTGTTTAATTCTCTCCCCTGTCAATTTGGTCTGCCGACTTTTGATATTTTATTGTCTACGCGTCGACTGTTTCTTGTCGGGGGACCAATTTATTGCGGCCTGGTTAAGGCATCACGAATAACAAATGATTCGGAATAAACTATATAAAAATAATTTCGCTGTTATTATATAAACCACTAGTTTAATACTGTACTGACCATAGAGGAAAAGAAATGTGAAACTTTTATGTTGTCGTCACACTAGATGGAAATAGCTGCAATATCTCAAAACCATACTACATTCCAGCAATTACCACCACAGGGAATAAAAGATCACTCTAATCCTGTAAGGAAACATCAGGGGATCCCTGTAATCTGTCGAATATTTTCAAGTGTTGCAGTATCAAATGTAGTTATTCTGTTACCAATAATTTTTCTGTTACATAAATCTTTCAATTGAAATATTGAAAGCGAAGAAAGAAGTTTGTTTATATTTGATAAAATCAGAGTACTTTATTGAGTACAACATTGAAGTCTGCGGTATCTTTATCGTTCATCTTTTGTTGGTATCGTCCAGAGATTGAGTCTATGCTGGGGCAGCGTTTTACAGGGTTTCTTTTCTGTACAGGTGTAGCGTGTTCGACGGAGCTACTCTTCATTCTGCATTCTGCTACAACATGATGGAAAATTAAAAACGTTGGGACAATTTTGAGATCAAATGGTGACTCTTCTCTAAATTCAGACCCTATACCAATGGATCTAAAACATGCTCAATGTGTTCAATTGAAGAACCGCATCGATTAAGACACCGAAACGTTTTGGTCATCTCGGCCCTGGTCGGACTGTCCAATGTTGAGTTAGATGCGTAAAACTTTGAATTCACTCTCAACACTAATCTTGTTGATGAATAATTATTTTGTACTCTACAAAACGCATTGTCTAATTCCTCAGAAAAAGAGCAATATATATATACACACACGCATACATATATATACATGCGTATATGTATATGTATATACATACATATATATATATATATGTGTGTGAGTGTGTGTGTATGTTGTGTGTGTGATGTGTGAGTGTATGTGTGGTGTTTTGTATGTATGTATATATATATATATATATATATATATATATATATATATATAACATTATTGGTGAATTGAAGAAATGGAGCTGAACGCAGATTGAACAGAAATCGTTTTATTTCATTCTACACGTTTTCGAAAGGCACAAATTACCAAAATCCGATTGAATAATGGGACCATATTGTGTCTTTCTCTCAGGAAGAAAAAGGAAATCCGTTGGAAAAACAAAAACAGAACAGAGGCGGAGCAAAAACAAATCGAACTGTGCTCCTAAATTATATATATATTATATAGATATATATATATATATATATATCTATAGATATATATAATATGGCGTGTACTGGTACACCGGCGATATAATTAATTTTATTGTATCGCATTTATCTTTGTTTACATATTCTCTCGATAAATTTCTGACCGTTAGACGATATACCACAATCCCCTATTTGTCGGGTTTGTTCTGAGTCTGCGCAATGTTTTGAATAGTTTAGAAAGAGCATTTCGATAGACGCACATGGGTCTATTGATATGGTCTTCCCATCATTAACAGGAATCTTACTGAAGAGCCAGCCTGAGTAAATAAATACTATTTTTATTACTGAATTTGGCGAAACTGCAGTATAAGAAAAGTTAAGTTTGTAAAAGTTTTTAATTTCATCTCACTAAATTTATCCAGCTATTGTGTATCTAGTGCACTCTTCGCCTTGAATGTAATGATATAGTATAATATATGGCGTGTACTGGTACACCGGCGATTATAATTATTTTATGTATGCATTTATCTTTGTTTATATATATATATATATATATATATAATATATATATATATATATATATATATATATATATATATACGTAATATACAAATAACTATGTGTGTGTGTGTATGCATGTATATCACATTTATCTTCAGCTGTGTTGCTTCGTTTCCAAGTGCGAGTTGATTAATACCTCCGATTGATTTCGCCAGCCGGAAACAGCGCAGCTCTTTGCTATTACGTCTTTCGGCAATTACTTGGGCTACGACATATCGTATTTCTCTCCTCTTATACGTATTTCTGGCAATTTATCTCACTGAGATCTTATTCAGATTCTATTAATTGCGTTAGATGCGGAAACGTACTGTCTCGTTGACTGACATCTGGGTGTATGTACAAGCACAAACAGATATATAGGTTTTAGGTATACACGGACACACACACACACACACACATACGTAGATACATAGGAACACATTAACCACTACCATACATAAATTTATAACACATATATATTATATATATGTATATATATTATATATATATATAATATATATATATATGTATATGTATATAAAGTTATCCCAAACAAAAACCACAAAAAACAAAAAAAACACAACCCGCGAGGACGTGGAACAAATAAAGTATTATGGACGCTCAGGAAAGAAGGGAAGAAAGATATATATATATATATATATATATATATATATATACATACATACATACATACATATATATATATATATATACATACTCATATATATACCTATACCTGTATATATATATACATACATACACACGCACATATATATACAATATTATTGAAAAAGTGCAAATGAAAGAATATGATACCATATACACATGCACACATACACTCATATATGTATTTCTAGGATTATACATACGTTTATATCTATGAGTATTATATATGTCACATTTAATAAATCCATATGGTTATACGATATCTCTATAAATCTCCAATGGCGTAGACCGTTTGTATTTAACTCTATGGAATATTAGCTATACTTCATTATGTTGCCAATTAGTCTTCGAAATAATAAAACCTTTTCTGTTTATAGAAGCCTTGCCTCACACTGAGGAGGCTATCATAGGCAGGATGATAACATCACCGAAAACTGATCCATGCAACGGTCTACGTCAAAGAAGAAACTGGAGAAGTAACATTACTCTCAGTAAAGCAAAATTATTCGAATAAATGCGATAATCTTTTCTATAAGAGAAACAAGGCTTGAAATTTCTGTTCCGTGGGAGGGGCCGATTCCAGTTTATAGTCTCTGGTCCTCAAACAGTACTCATTTTATCGATTCCAATACAATGGAATGCGTAGCCAACCTCGGTGATATTTGGACTCAAAACGTAAAAAGGGGCAAAGATGTGGCTATAAATTTTGCCAGGAGTGCTAACGTTTCTTTTAGCTCACCGACTTGATAATTAATAACAAAGCTTTAGCATAACGATAGCTCCCGACAGGTGTGCCATCATACAGCTGTACAACAGCATTAGAACATTTTACATTTTATGTCTAGCAATATAAGTGTCTTGACTCCCTTAGTCACATTTAGTGGTAATTATATTTTTCCGTTATGTTAACACATTGCGCATGGATGTTTATATTTATTTTGTGTGTGTGTGCGCATGTGTATTTGTGTATTTTTCTGTAGTCTTAAGGAATATTTCATATTTCTATAATTCTATATCTTACTCTCCCTTTATTTGTAAAAAAAGAAATCACATATTAAGTTGCCTTGTTTTGTTACATTTAAAGCACGGACGAGGAGCCATTTTAACCGATTAAATGCGAAAACAATCTATCAAATTTCCTTCTTTCGTTACTTTACGGGTATAGAAATATTTACCACACAACTGTTCCATAGAGGTCGTGGCAGTATGCAGCAGAAACCTCAACAAATAAATAAAAGTGAATATTACATTTAGGTTTTGTGTGTGAATGCATGTGTGTGTGTTTTATTTCTAACTTGGCTTTTTGTCCCCCTCCAGAAAGACATCCCTGGCCTCTTACAAGACACATACAACCTCGTATTATGTTTTAGGCGGTTTGTTCTAACTACTGTCATTCTTTTCTTATTCTTTCATTAAAAGACATAATTTCATCATTCTAATCCATTCAATAGAGTTTCGAATATATATAAATGTAATTTATTACTGGGAAATCCAGAATATTGATGAAAAATATTTTATTGGTTTATCATTTAATTCATCTTGAAATTCTAATCGAACGCATTTATAATATTCATCCAGACATTTAATTTAATATAAAGTTCATTTCATTGATTCTTAAGTATTTCCAAGTTTGTTCTTATTTCTAATTCACTTATCTTTGTTTACCCACGTAATAATATTAATGTGTATATGCTAGTGGTTTAGTTCCTGTTCAGATTGATCATCGTACATAATTCGCTATCAATTCACCGACTGAATCCGAGCATTGTCCATAAAAAGTTATCAAGTTGTTTATCATATTCGGCATGAAACCCGGGGTTATTCATAAATTCATACTCGGAGGATAGTAGTGTAACATCCACACTGTTCTTATCTATTGTAATTTAACAAGTTAATTAAAGATACCAGCTGCAGGCAATATTTTTCTTCAAATATTGCTATTCTGATAAGGATTGGCATCATATTTCACTTCATCTTGTTTTTCTTTATCTGTACAACTGTTTTCCATTAACTATGACAGAGTCGATGTCCTTTCACATTATGGATGTTGAATTAGATAGAAGACGCTTGTTATTTTTTTATATATGAATAAACAATAGACAAGAGAGACTGCATAATATATTTAGTTGAGACACAATATCACGAACTACACAAAACATATTTCCCTCATTTAAAACATAGCTGGTCATTAGCGGTGTATCATAATTAATCTCTTGTGCTGTCTGATTGCTTCTTCGTGGTAAACTATCAACTTTCTCCATAAATCGGAGAGCAGACATATCAGCATGGATAAGACGGTTGCACTAAGATCAGAAGGTTCTAGGGAAACATCACTTTTGCAAGTCCTCTGCAGTCAGCATTAGTTGACTAATAACTTGTCCTGAAAGGCAATTGATGCAGGGAAACTGCATATATATATATATATATATATACAGGGTGCGGTGTATAACTGTTGTCTAAATTACGCAAAAATGAAAATAGCACAAACATCTCATTTTCACAGATATATTTACTAAATTTACGTAAAAATATCTTGAAAGACTATATGAGACAATTTATTCAATAATATTGCCATTGGCTTCAGCCACGACCTCAAGACAACATCGGAATCTCCTACAGCTCTTTTGGGCAGTGTCCTTGTTTAACTTGGTGAATGCAGCCATAATCCTTGGCTCCAGTTCATCTTTTATATTTTGTTGGTCTCTCGCATCATAACCAAGGGGTTTGCAGTGTGGAAAGTTATGTGGCCAGATATTAGGGGTAATGTGGTGGCAGAAGTTGTCTGACTGAGAACCCAGTCATGGTCTGATAACCATGGCTGAGTTCTCCTGCTTGTGCTTTGGTACTGTTGCTAGAAATAGGGTTTTCCAGCAGCCACCCTCTTCACGTAACGCAGTACTACCTCGTCCAGGCGCTTGATGTGGGCCTCCGTGTTGATACAGTAACCGTGTGGGAAGATGAATAGAGGCATCACTCCAAACAACACCATGATGTTGACTGGATGTTTGATTTTTATCACTCTCGTTACGCTATCCTCAGACTGACATCCAAATACTCAGCAATGTTCTTATTGGAGCTTCCGGCGCGTATGCTAAGCAGCACAAAATGTCGTTTCCAAATAATATATATATATATATATATAGGATATTCGAGGTAATGGTATCTTCCTGTTTTTGATTTGACGTTACAAATACATTCATAAATTTTAAGTCACTTAAAAAAAACTCTCGATCCAATAATACTGTTTACAAACTCTTTGATTGGAATGACCAATTTTAAATACTATTGGAACGTACTCACAATGTACAGGAATCTATATATATATATATATATATATATATCATTCAGCCTAAATAATAGATTCAATATCCCTGCATATCTCACGTCTATTTTCATTCCACCACTTGATTCTCTATTTCATATCTTATCTAGAATAACTATTGCTTAACCATTTTCTCACAGCGTCTCTGATGAAGCGATATATAAAATATCTCGGAAACAGCTGTAAGACCTATTTATAAATGTTCTGAAATCTTTCACACCCTTGGATTTTTATCTCATTCTGTTAATTATATATATATATATATATGTGTGTGTGTGTGTGTGTGTGTGTGTGTGTGTGTGTGTGTGTGTGTTGTGTGTGTGTGTGTGTGTATGTGTGTGTTACCCACAATGTATTCTTGCATATATTTTGCATTTCTGTTCATTTTGGTGTCATTGATACTAATTCAAATATCCGCTATTTCATCGTATACAAACAAGACCCCATTATTGATCCTATCTGAATATTTCAGATATTCATTGTATCTCACTGAAAGGAATATTTAGACGTAGGCGAGAGAGCCGGGTAGTAATATTTTTAAAGATTTACTTTCGTTGCATTGGAATTGTTGAGTATTTCGCAGCGCATCAGGCGATTATTCTTCACCACATGTGTTTTCTTTTAACATGAAGAACTCATAAGAATTTCATGTTTTCAGTCAAATGCATATTTTCAAACCAAATCAAGTAAAGTGCGTATTCTTAATGGAGTTTGGACAAGTTGTTAAATAAATAAATACATTCATTACATCATATAACAATAAGTTATATATATTCCGGTAACCAATACACCGGAGTAATTTAAGTTATGACTTTTAGTAGATGTAAATATCTCAATGCACAGCACGATCGAAATGTCTGCAAGAATTCGTCAATTTCGATTTTTTGTTCAAAATTGAAAGCAAAATTCATTATGATCGATGTAAATCTTTGACAACAATGTAACCTTCTAGTTTTTGTTTATAAATCTATCAATCACTTCTCGGTGCCATCTCTACAACATTTTGGTTAAGAATAAATTTAATTAGATTGTGACATGACGCGACAAAACTCTAATAAGCAGAAGAGTGGGCGATATTCAACTGCAAAATAAGAATTCGTGAAATTTAATTATTTGTAATAATAATACGTTCTGTTAGAGGCAAAAAAAGCCTGGAAATTTTGCGGGGGGAGAATAGTCAATTAGCTCAGACCCAGTAACTCACTGGTGACTATTTTATCGACCCCGAAAGGATTTAATGCAAAGTCAACCTCGGTGGAATTTCAAATCAGAACGTAAAGACGGATGAAACACTGTTAAGTATTCCTGAATGATACTGATTCTGTCTGCAGACCGCCTTATTTCAGCTAATGGTAATAATAATTTAGGTACAACGCGAGCTCTTTTAGAGGAAGGCGAATACTCGATTACAACAAAACTGGTATTTGATTGGTACTTTATTTTAGCAAACCCGCATGGAAAAAGGTAAATTGACATCGGCGATATTTGAATTGAGACGAGAGACAGACAAAATGCCTGGGAT
>NC_043015.1:36965427-36970427 GCF_006345805.1 Octopus sinensis
TCTCTCCTCTCTCTCTCTCTCTATTTATAATATATATATATAATATACGTTTACACATTTACACATTTGTTTGTTTCAGGTATTTGACTGCGGTCATGCTGGAGTACCGACTTTAGTAGAAGAAATCGACCCCAGAACTTATTCTTTGTAAGCTTAGTACTTATACTATCAGCTCTTTTGCCGAACCGCTAGGTTACGGGGGACGTAAACAACCAACGTGGGTTCTCAAGCGATGGTGGGGTGAAAACACAGACACACAAACATATGCATGTACATATATATATTATATATAATATATATATATATCTATATATATATATATATGACAGGCTTCTTTCAGTTTCCGTCTACCATATTCACTCACAGGCTTCGGTCGACCTGTGGCTATAGCAGAAGACATTTGTCCAAGGAGCCACGCAGTAGGACTAAACCCGAAACCATGTGGTTGATAAGAAAAGCTATTTACCATACAGCCACTCCGGCACCAATATATGTACGTAAATATATATAGACAATACTAGGTAGGTAAGATAGGCAAGTAGATAGATAGATCGTTACATACATACATACTTGCATACATACATTATATGAATTGTCAGGAATATCTTCAGAAACACATACAATGCTGCACACGATTCGCTCGCTATAGAACCAATGCCATTCTGTAGTTCTTTAGTTCTTAACAATGTTTTAGAAGAATAACTTTGTTTCTTAGTTGAACAAATTCTGAATCCCACGAGGTTCTTTCAGTTCTTTGAGTCGTTTGAGGTCTATTCCAGGAATATTTCTAAACTAGTTAATCGCTCTCTGTCTGTGTTTGCTTGCTTGTATCAGATTCTTTGAAGTCTTCTTGGTATAATTATTTCTTTAACTCCGAAGTTTCTAGCTCAGAGTTTCTTTGAATTATAAGATACAAGCAAAAAAAAAAACGTTCATATTTTTATATTATTATTATTATTATTATTATTATTATTATTATTATTATTATTATTATTATTATTATTATTATTATTATTATTATCATTATTATTATTATCATCATCATCATTTTCTGTTTCTTTATTATGTATTCATGGATTTTTCCCGACCCATTCTAACGATCAATGCGACAATGTATATTTTATATAATGGAATCGTGATATAAATTTTGTCAATAATTGACTTTGTCGACGTAAGTCAGATCCATCAAAGGGATGAATAAATCGTTGTTATCACACGGTAACACTATAAGCTGTGTACACCATACTATCTGCAAAGAACCCGTATGTTATTGAAAACAAGTATGCGATAATGTCTTCGTGATTTCCATTTGCTTGAAGTTTGGAAATGTACTCTGCTATGATAAAAATATTAGTCAACCAATTATAAAAATGTGATGGCCACTGCGCAGCAGAATATTTGCGTCTGTATTTCATCGAAATGACTCTTGTAATATCTGTTTTCTCCTCTTGGTGCCACTGAAATACACTCACAATGGTAAATATTTGCAAATATATTATCCTCCTTTATTATTTTCTTACATACTGTAGTGTCTTCTCTTACCATGTCTCTCTCGTCCTCATTTGACCTTCAGATCATTATGGCAATTCTGGCTGCGTTATTCCATTGTGGTCCAGACATGCACTTCTCACATGTTTACTATTTCGGCGAATAAGAAATATTATTTTCTCCGCAGAAACGGACAAGTCTTTTCTTTGTTAACGATGCGTTTTCGCAAAAACTTTACTGTGAATGTAAGTCTATCATATGAAACTATATGTATGTATGTATATGTATATATGTATATATACATACATACATACATACATGCATACATACATACATATATACATACATATATATACACACACAAATACATTAATGAGGGAGAAGAATAAGGGCTTGAACATGGTACTCTGTATTTCATAGTACAGGATATCTCACTGTTGCAGCGATCCCGTGAGGAACCTCATAAAGGTAGCATGCATAGGCAACCGCATCCCCTGACAAAGGAGCGGTAAATACGTTATGCTAAATTATATCCGACTTCAAAATCCGAAGAAAGACACGCGAATGGGAAACGGTGGGAGTTTAATGAAATTAAGGACGAGAACCGAAACCAGGAAAGCATATTGCCGCACTCTGAGCGCATCCAGTCATAAACATATACATACATACATGTGTGTGTTCGTGTGTGTGTGTATGTGTATTTGTAAGGACGTATATATGTGCGAATATGTGTGTGACTTTGTCTGTCCGTGTGTGTGCATGTATGTGTATCTGCATGTGTGAGCATGTATGTGTGTCTGTGTGTGTTTTGTGTGTTGTGTGTGTGTGTGTGTTGTGTGTGTGTGTGTTTTGTGGTGTGTGTGTGTGTGTGTGTGTGTGTGTGTGTGTGTTATAACGCATTCAGTCAGGACGGATAACTACATATTAAATTCTTTGGAAATCAATTTACTTCTTTTCATCTTGTATTTATATTATTTTTTTTTTGTCAAACCTGCTCCGACGTTTTTATACAAATATTTCAATATCATAATACTTAGTACACATGTCACTCAGGATTTACGTGACATGATAAAGTTCACAGAACATTTAGTCTCCTACACAATATCAGAAAAAAGAGAAAACCAGATTCTCTCAATCAACAAGTTTATGACGCCTGCAGATGAAATGTTGTATATAAATGCAATAACTCCGACTCGTCATACTGTGAATGCATAATGTACGGCATTATGTCTCTCTGTCTCTTTCTTTCTTTCCCTCTATCTCTCTATCTACCTATCACTCTATCTCTCTATCTACCTATCACCCTATCTAGCTGTCTGCATATATCATTATATATATATATATATATATGTGTGTGTGTTATGTGTGTGTGTGTGTGTGTGTGTGTGTGTGTGTGTGTGTGTGTGTGTGTGTGTGTGCGGTAAAAAGAGTCAAGGGAGAAATGCTGAAATAATTTTATGAAAAAACAAACATTTCATTACCGGTTTCAGTCATTGAGACTTTTTAAAAAGTAAGTATGGGAAGCAATTAAATTTTCGAAAAATTAGAAAAAAAGGTTTTTAAAAGAATGTTTACATAGTAAACAAGAAAGACAGAGACAGTTATAAACAAGGAAAGGGCCCCTTGTATTTGAATACTACCAAGATAAACAACGCATGACCTTGCAGGTGGGGCCCAATTAGAATGTCCTTCAAGTCGAGTAGTACATCCTGCCCAGAAGGTCCATTGGGTTGTTTAAGGATGTTGAAGGTAGATAGGTAGGTAGATATATGGATAGATAGATATATAGGCAGGTAGAAAGATAGACAGATAGATATACTTGCATATGTATACATAGAGACATATAGTTGTACGTGTATATTTTTCTTCCTTATATAGCTTTAAGGGCGACCGATCTATCTTCATTTCTCAATTAAGGACATATACCGTCATTTAGCAGTGAATTATGGGAAGCAACATTAGTATTGAACAAGATACACACACAGTCATACGCGCATTTTCTTTTCAAAGAACATACTGAGAGAGAACGTGCTGATATATCAATATATATGCATTGCAATTCGTATGGACGGAATAGGCTAGCATGGAATATCTAAAGATGTTTCCTAACTCATGATAACTGCTGTGTTCATCACTTTATGCCAGAGATAAAATGGCAGTCCATATAGTGAAAAAACACACTCAACTTTCTTCATAGAAGGCTAAGTTCGTTTCATCTCCAGGGAAAGTTTTGGCCTCAGATTAATTATTTTTATGCAAATAGCATTGAGCATAGTGAGTCTCTCCAAAGGGGACACACGATCAATGGAGAATACTATACCAACTTGCTGATACAATTATTGAAAGCTATGAAGAACAACCGCCCAGGAAATCTGATTAATGGAGACTTGATTCATCAGGCCAATATTCCAGCACTCAGGACATTGGTTTTAATGGATAGTGTGCGTCGATATGAACTGGTGGATTTCTCCCCATATTCGCCTGATTCGGTTCCGTCTATCATTTGTTCCCCAAGACGAAAAATCATTTGACTGGGAACCAATATCGAAATAATGATGACGACACGTCTGCAGTTGATGAGTGTTTCCAACAACAGGAGGAAAACTTCTTCAACAATTGAGTCCAGGGACTGCAACACCGATGGAAGAATTTTGTGGGGCGCAAAGAGAACTATGTTGGAAAATAAACCTCATTTGGTCACATTCCATTGGAGTATCTTGGTCAGCCCATAAACTTTTAAACTAACCTTCAGAGTTTCTATCAATCTGTCAGTCTCAATGTGAAAATCCTTCAAAACATTATACTTCTCACATACTTGCACTATACTAGCTTCATGTTCATACCAATTCTTAGCATTGACAAATCATGGCTTTCTGCATAATTCTCAGTAGATTATTCTCACCGTTTGTCTTGTCTTAGTCTCCTTCTGTGGCATCATACTACATTCACTAACGCAAATGGTTAACGCGACTAGCAAATTCTTTCTCACTCTACAGTTTTCTTTCAGCCACCACAACCATATCTCACTATGAGATCTTCCATGCATGACCTTCTCTCTCCCACTCTCTCTTTCTCTCTCTCTCTCTCACACACACTGTCTGTATCTGTATATATATATATATTCATATGTATGTGTGTGCATGTGTGTATGTATGTGTACGTATATAAATATAAATATATATATATAGAAACATAAATATAAATATAATATATATATATAATATATATATATATATATATATATATATATATAGATATATATACATGTGCCTATTTATCTATCTATCTATCTTTCGCTCTCTCTCTCTCTCTCTCTCTTACTACACACATACACATATATATATACACACACACATGTGTGTATATATTCAAAGAAAATGCTTCAGGTAAAATACGAATTGCAATACGGCAGCACATAATTCTAGATATGAAATGTCAAAAGAGCATCGTGGAAAAAGAAAAAACAAAGTAGAAAAACAAAAACAAAACACACATAAAATGGCTCAATATTA
>NC_043015.1:36975427-37002927 GCF_006345805.1 Octopus sinensis
AAGAAAATGACATTTATTAGATTGAGCAATAATTGTCTTCCTGTTTATTACAGTCTTTGTGCGCCTTCGTCTACGTATTCGAATGTGTGTGTGTGTGTTCGAATGTGTGTGTTTATGTATGTATACATATAGATAGATAGTAAAAATAATTATAATCACCATCACCATCATCATCATCATCATCATCATCATCATCATCATCACCATCATCATCATCATCATCATCATCATCATCATCATCATCATCATCATCATCATCATCATCAGTAGCATCATCAATAGCATAATCAACACGATCATCGTCATGGACTGGCATTTTATATTCGAAATTCGTACATTTTAGTTGTAGTTACTTCAATCAATTGGTTTTTGTTGACAATGATGATGAAGAGGAGGAGGAGGTTGACGGTGATGATACCTGTGAGTGTTACAAGTCCTACAACCCCGGTGTTACATCATACCGTTGGAATGTGTAACACCGTGCTTTTCTCCCTTTTAAGTTTTTTTTCTGTCTTTTCTACTCTGTAGAAGTTTGCTCTCTTAATATATTGAATATCCATTTATATTCATACTTCAATATTCCTCGTATGAATGTTTTCGGTCCTTGCTTTTCGTTATTTACTTGTACATGTGTAAATATATAGTTTGTACATCAAACCCAAGCAGTTTTATTTGCTTATTTTCATAATTATCTCATTTTGTATATGGGTATTTATACACACATTCATGTATAAATAAATATGTGTGTACAGATATATGTATACATCTATCTATCTATCTATCTATCTATCTATCTATCTATCTATCTTGGTCTTTTCCGTAGGCTTTTCTTTCCACGGGTAAACCTCACCTGTCCTCCCCTTTACACTTCATATTGACATTTCTGTGATAACGATCCCTATGATCAATTTTTTTTTTCCTCTCCCCTTTTTTAACCCCCCTTTTTTTTGTCCTCTTTCTCTCCTTTTACGATCCCTTTTGATCGAAACTCCCCCTTCCTTTTTTTTTTTAAACCCTCAAAAGAAAAGCTCTACCTTGTAATTTGTGTGCAGCCCTGGGTGGCTAATAGAAACATATCTATCTATCTATCTATCTATCTATCTATCTATCTATCTATCTATCTTTCTCTCTCTCTCTCTCTCAACTCTCTCTCTCTCTCTCTTGTATATAATATATATATATATATAGATATATATATATATATATATATATATATATATATTAGCATATACGTTTATCATTATCAATTTGTTTTGCAAGATTCATGTGTAAAATCCCGTGTTGAAACAAATGCTAGTAGCCACACCACTTTCTCATTGGCCTAATCTTTTCTTCGCTCGATGTTGACTGGTCGAAGGAGTGGCTTGTTTCCTGCAGCTCTGCCATAGTAACCAAGTTAGTGGAGATAACTGACAGATGTCCTAGGACAGACATCAACTTGTTCTGTAATGTCAGATGTCTTGCAACGAAGATTACTGTCCACACCTCTCTTAACAAAGAGAAGGGTCCTGTTAGAGGGCCCTGGTCAACCTGGACAAAATGATGTGGACTCTTTGGTCTCCCCGGTGAATTGCACAATTTCTCTATTTACCGTAGGTTTTCAGTGATTTTACGCTATGTCCACCTTCAGAATGACCCTCAATAAGGCATCTTTCAAATTCAGTTCCATGGCTTCTTTTCTATGTGGTCTGATATAATAGTCTCATATAGAACCCGGAACATTAAAATGTCAATAAGAAATATAGACACTTTCAAGTTAAAATGAAAATAAAGCAAAGTTTTATTGTGTATCTATTTAACTCTGTCATGACTATATAATAAAATGTTTATATATATATATATATATATATATGTGGGTGTGTGTGTGTGTGTGTATGTATGTAATTTGAGAAAAACCACTATTAAACAATTCAATAAAGAAAGATATTATTCACACCATATAGAAAACATAATATAAAAAAAACTATTTTAAAAATCAATAAAGTACAATAAATAGTAAATAGTAGTAAATATTGTTGAAATTTGATTTAAAATTGTTAATTTAATTTTTCCCAGTAAGTTGAGGAATTAATTTTCCTACTATTATATATATATATATATATATATATATTATATATATTATATATATTATTATATATATACTTGTGTATGTATACTTACACATAGATAGATAGATATATATTTTTGCATATATGTATGTATATATATACATATACAAATATGCTCACATATATAAACATACATACATACACACACAATACCACTGTACACAGGACACTACTAGTTATGAGTTTTGTTCTCAGAATGACCAGTTAGGCGCACTCAAAGACCAACCACCTACTTGAATCTAAATAATGAAGGGAGACAAAGAAAACACAGGAAGAATTCACCAAAGACAAAGTTCAGACAAATTTCACACAAGAAGCTGTTATTGCGACAAAAAGGAAAAACTGAAAATTCCCGATGAACACTTTCATGTTACATTAATTTCGTTTTTCAGAGAATTGGCAATCCCTGTTAAAATTCTTTCATGATCAAACAGACCTTAAAAATCTAGTTTTTTCTCAGGGTTTTCTGAAACAATTCATTGTTTCTTTCCCCAAAGGAATCTTTTTCTTACGAATCATTGCTTTATCTCAGTTTTGGCTCCTGGGGTTCGTTTGTTTCTGCACATCTACATTCAACTAAAATAAAATAAATAAATAACAGTAAATAAATAAAATTTTATAAAAGAAAAAAAAAGAGAAGTAAAAGAAAGCGTTTTTCCCAAACAGTTTCCCATTGACATAAATAACATCCTGTTGATTCATCATGTGACAACGAGTGTTTCTTTGTTGTTGTATTCATGCTATAAATAGTAACACAATTACTATTACAACACTGCAAATTAATTTTACGTAAGGAAATGACGTATTAGACATTAAAATATTCCCGTGGCTAAGCGAATAATACCAAACCTCATGATGGTCACGGTCGAAATAACTGCGATCCTATGTATGTTCAGGTCAAAACTGGTGAAAAACCGAATCAGAAATAAGATTCACATTACATTTCTGAATAGGCAAGCATCAATTAATTTAGTTTCTACGGAAATCCTGTGACTAAAAAGACATGTAAGAGGAGAAGATAGGATGAATGCAATACAAAATTATATATATATATTATATATATATATATATATATATATATATTATATATATATATGTATATATTTAGGTGCAGGATGGCTGTGTGGTAAGTAGCTTGCTTACCAACCACATGGCTCCGGGTTCAGTCCCACTGCCTTGGGCAAGTGTCTTCTACTATAGCCTCGGTCCGACCAAAGTCTTGTGAGGAGATTTGGGAGAGACGGAAACTGAAAGAAGCCCGTCGTATATATATATATATATTATATATATATATATATATATATATAATATATATATATAATATGGAAAGAGGAGGTGCTGAGTGGGGACATTAGGTCCCTTGTTCGAGATATAAAAACATAGATGTGCGTCGGTAGCCACCTGGAAAAGATGTTTTCATCGGATAAAAAAAAAGGCAGTAACCTTGTCCTAATCAGGACTACCACTTTACGTTGGCAAATAGATTTTACTGTCTCTCCCTCTCTCTCTATACACACACACACACACACACACATATATATATAATTTCAGTAAAACAATTAAGATTCAAGTGAGTTCCAATGAATTCACATGAATGTGGTACCTAACTTAGATGCACCAGAAATCTTTATGGTATTAACCATAAAATAAAGTGGGGTGATTATAAACAAGAAAAAAGCAACAAGAATGGATTAGTTGTTCAGTACAATTGTTTCATACGAAAAACATATTTATTAAAAGCTGCAAATATTGCAGCAAATACAAGTGTCCCATATTCATCAGCCAAAACACATATGAGTTTTCCAAACATCCTAGGGGTTGAGGCTACACTCATGAAGTATCGACAAGAGTTCTATGAAAAGCAAAGTTAGATTGTAAGCAGACTTAAAATGTTTTCTAATGATGCACAGTTTTATATAAGGTTTTTAAAAAAGATCGTTAGCTTCACAGGAAAGGTAAATCCATCCATAATAATGCAGGTGTAATTTCCCCAGGATGTTTTGAAAACTCATATGTGTTTTGGCTGATGAATACGGAAACTTGTATTTACTGCAATATTTGCAGTTTTTAATAAATCTGTTCTTCGTATGAAACAATTGTACTGAACAACTAATCCATTCTTGTTGCTTTTTTTCTTGTATATATATATATATATATATATATATATATATATATATATATATTATATATATATATATATATAAATATAAATATATACACACACACATTCCCTTCCTTGTCTCTGATTTCTGCAGTTCTTGCTTTCTATCTGCCCCCAATCTTTTTACTTTACTCTGCTTCCATCTCTACCTCTGTCTTTTATTATGATTATTATTATTATATATGTATGTATTATATATATACTATATAATATATAATATATATATATATATATACATATATATATATATATATATAATATATATATATATATATATAATATATGTTATATATATATATATGTATATATATATGTATGTATATGTGTATGTATATATATGTATATACATATGCATATATATGTATGTTATATATATGTATATACATATGCATAGATATGTATGTATATATGCATATATATATGTACATATATATGTGCATATATATATATGCATGTATATATATATATATATATATATATATATATATATATATGAAATTAATATAACCAAAAAGGAAGAATTACAAATGTCACTAAATGTGACTAGGGTGTTAGGAGACACATACATTGCTGTATATAAGAGTTAAACCGATCCAATGCTGTAGTTAAGGCGCAGGAATGAAAACCTAAATTAACACGGACCATAAGTATCCGTAAATATATAAGTAAGTGATAGAGGTGTTATGTTTGGTGAAAATCTCTGAAGGCGGCGCCCAGTTCACCCGCTGTCCATTGACTGAGATAAAAGAATACTGCTTTGGAATTTATTGTTTTATCGTACCTGAGTCGCCTCTAAACACTACTCAATTATATAACTCCGCTCAAAATGGAAAGAACACCAAAAACTGACAGAGCCCCAGCTCCCTAAAATGATATAAAACGTATCCATACTTCCGCACCACTTTCAGGTCTAGGTTGTTAAAATTCATAAGCCATATGCGATTATAATATTACAATACGCAAAATATTTTCAAAACTTTATATAAAATTCTCAATATTAATATATAAAAATATAATAGGAGTTTTTAGACATCGAAAGATTTTATGGGCCCTTGCCCCTGAGTAAAATGGGAATTCAATTGGCTGCACAGGTATAAAATGTTTGAGCACCTTTTATTCAGACAATAGTTTGTGCGAACATAATAATTTGTATATCTCTATGTGTGTATATGGTATTATATTTCCGTATATGTGTTTGTACGCGTGTTCATATCTCTATTATGACTGAGAGTGTCTCTGTCTATATGTTGGGGTAGACCAAGAACGAGGTGGTTGAATAGTACCCATGGTTTCAATCTGTCACGCTTGAAGATGTTTGCTTCTGATAAGGCGCTGTAGAAGAAATACTTGACATCACTTGCCGCTGGATTATTCGAAGAACAGAAGACAGGCATTTGATCTCGACCGCAATTTACTGGTTAATTTCCAATCTTAATTTTATATTAATTACAAACGGTTACTTTCTATTTGCTTTAGATATTACATGCAATTCACACACTTTTATCTTTAATAGTGCTCTACGCCTTCTTTCATTCTGTGATAATCTGCCATTTTCTTTCATTAAAGTGCGATAATTCGGAAAGCTTACAAGAACTAGTTTCTCAATGTAAAGCTAACAGATACTTGATGTAGAGCAGCGAACACAAAGTTAAACAGAATCCAGCAATCATTAAATGCACAAGCGTAGAGTAAAATCTCGTTTTCGATTTCGTTTACGTTAAATAATTTACACATTTTGTGAAACGATTAAATAATAAGTGAAGCAACGAAATCCAAATAATTTCGATTGGAGAACAGGAAAAAATATATCGAATCAAATGCATTATATATCGACTCAGCTGCACGGAACATTTCACTGTGTACACAAAAGAGAAAAAAAAACTATACATTGAGACTAATGCCACTTTTTAGTATATCCTATATTTATTTTCAATGGTTTCTAACTGAAACATCCATTGAAATAAATAGAAAAATGTTACAGTGAACAATATCAGAATAAATAATGGAAGAAATAAGAGGGAAACGAAAATAGCGTTTATAAAATATTAATTCTGGAAATAGATGTGCAAAAGAATCGTATTTCAATAGAATTAATGAAAAAAATATTTCGTGTGTATGAGAGCGAAAGAAAGAGAGAGAAATATAGAGAGTATATCGAGGATGATCATGACGAAGAAAATGTTACAGTAATATGTTTTAGTCAAAAGAAAATCGGTTCTCCTGTCTTCGAGTGTTTTTATGGCTCTCTCTCTCTCTCTTCTCTCTCTCCCCTCTCTCACATCTCTCTCACCCTTCTCCCCCTTTATATCTCCCCCTCTCTCATTCTCTTTGTCATTGAAGGTGAAGTGTAGTTTAGTTTTCACTACCTGCTCAGACGAATGAAGCAGGCTAAAGGGCGAAACACGTGTGACTCTGAGTTAAATTCTTGCTGACGGTACAAAAGGGTTTCCAGCACTGTAAAGCATTTGGAAAAGCTTGCAAAACATCTGAGTAGCTCTTCTAGTTTCTGCGTTGGGAAAAACATCTCCAATGGTTCTATTATGACTTCGACACCTGACGCGTGGCACATCGTGCACTTGTTCAGACAACGTCTATTTGGTGGAGAGAGTGAGCTAAGGTGAGGCACGAAAACTTGATCACTAAAAAACAAACCATTTGTACAGGTCGTTCGGCCAAAGCTAAGTGCTCATACGTCGCCCATAATATACATACACACACACATACATGCATGCATGTATGCATACATATATTCATATATACATACGCACACGCGCGTGTGTGTGTTTGTGTATGTGTGTGTTTGAAAGCGTGTAGCTTAGTATATCTAGGTCATGATCTTAATGTCGTGAGTTCAATTCCCGGTGACGCGTTGAGTCCCTGAGCAAGACATTTCGTTTTACCTTGTCGCAGTCGACTCTGCTGGCAAAAATGAGCAATACCTATAATTCTCAAGGGCAAACCTGGTCCCATTCTGTTCCACGCTAAATCTCCCAGAGAACAGCGTTAAGAGTACATGTGTTTGTGGAATGCTCAACCACGTGCATGTTAATTTCATGTGCAGGCTGTTCCGTTGATCGGATCAAGTGGAGCACTTCTTGTCGTAACCGACGGACTGCCATTTTTGTGTCTGTGTGCGTGTGTGTGTGTGTCTGTCTGTCTGTCTTCCTGTGTCTGTGGGTATACATGCAATTAGGGCTGTATTACAAGTAAAATAGATATGTATATAGCATAACAAATGTATATACACAGATAGTACCTATTCTTCCTGACATACTATCTGTTACGGATTGCTGTACGCAAACCAAAATGAACGTCGGGGAGGGACGAAAAATCACCCCAGGTATTTTGCTATTCAGGTGCATCATTAAAAACGTGAAGCTTATCTCCGCACAAGAATTCGTCACTTTCTAGGTAGGAAACAGAATAAATCAGTGAATGGTTGAATGAATAACCACCAAGTTGAATACAAAAAGCCTTTCTAAACAAAATTCAGGCAATATCAAATTGGAATTGCTGTTCATTGGAAACTTGAGAGAGACGGGGTGAAAAGTGAGAATGATGTTTATGTTCTGATTCCTGCGCTGGTGATGACAATACATTATCTGAAACCATAGATGTTTGTTATCTATAATCTTTGACTTGCTTCAGTCATTAGAGTGCGACCAAGCTGGAGCACCACCATAAATAGTGTTTTATCGAAAGAATCGACCGTAGAACTTTTGTTTTTCTTTCACTCTGATGCATTTTCTAATGTCTATTTTACCGAATCGGACGGGAACACGCGAACGCTAGCTATCAAGCAGTGGTCGGAGACAAATACAGGCACAAGGACACACACACACACATGCATGCACAAACATGCATACACGCACATACATACACATGCAACACATGAAAATACACGCACATATATACATATATGCACAGACTTGAAAGCACACCCAGACACACACACATGCACAAACATACACACACACACATATATACATATATATACACACACAGAGGACTTACTTGTTTCAGTTTTTCTCTACCGAATAATAAATAAGGGCAAAAAGAAAAAAAGCAATTCTTCTCCAATATGCTGGAAATTAGAGGCTAAATCGTCTAACCACATAAAATATATTCACTTGTATTATTACACCAGGTGCCGAAACAAGGAAAGAAAGCTAACCGAAATTCATAGAAATATAGATGCCCATGAATCGGTTTGCCCTTATTTGATAATTGTATGTATATATATATATATATATATATATAATATATATATATATAATATATATATGTGTGTGTGTGTGTGTGTGTGTGTGTGTGTGTGTGTGATCCTGATCGTCGAGTTTGATCAGTCAATGATTATTGGAGATCATGTTACACGTTGTAACCACTGACAGATGTGTCTAATACCTTTGTTGCTCTGACGAAAAGCGAAACTTTTCCCCTCACGACCCCGAAAGGATGAAAGGCAAAGTCGACCTCGGCGGAATTTGAACTCAGAACGTAGCGGCAGGCGAAATACCGCTAAGCATTTCGCCCGGCGTGCTACCGTGTCTGCCAGCTCGCCGCCTTAGCCAAACATTAAAATCAATGTATCGTATATACACATGAAAGAGTGATGTACAGAGACCAGCAAATACTCTCTATTTTATATCACTTTTGATTGTGGACCTACGTCGACAAAGATAACACATTTTGTTTGATCTTTTGGTTGTCTTTTTCTGTTTACATCTTTTAGTTTCACCCATTTCACTCTCTCTCTCTTATCTACCTCTCTCTCTCTCCCTTCCTCCTACCGCCTTATTCTCTCACTTAGTCTTCATCTTTGCTTCATCGGCCGCTGGTATTTGCGATTGTATAATAACCCTGTCTCTGTATTTCATGCCCAAAATAATTCAGACAAAACTAAAAGGAACTCACAGGGGCACATACGGACGGACGGATACACACACACACAGTCGCACGCACGCACACACACACAAGCATCCCAACTTGTATATATATATATATATATATATATATATATATACATACACACATATATGTGTGCAAGTATGTGTGTGTGTGTGTGTGTGTATTCGAGTTATATTTGATTTATATTCTCATAATTAGTAATAATTCATGCTAAAGCGTGAATTGTATAGTGGCGGACATCTTATTTCCGTCCATTTAAATATCGAACAAACTGTATATCACACGCCGGTTATTATAATTCTTTGATCGTGTATTATCCGCTTTGTGTCATCTATACAAGCTGTGGACAGACTCGCTGCTTACCATCTTCCTCTACCAACATCTTTTCGCGTGGCACTTTTACAGTGCATTCTTTTTTTCTTTTACTTTTCTCAGGAATCTGACTGCGGCCACGCTGGAGCACCGCCTTCAATCGAACTAATTCACCTCAGAACTTATTCTTTGTAAGCCTAGTACTTATTCTATTGGTCTTTTCGCCGAACCGCTATGGTACGGGAACGTAAACACACCAACATCATCCGTCAAGCGATGGTGGGGGTACAAAGACACACAAACATATACATACGCACACACACACACACATACACACACACACACACACACACACACTGATATATGTTTCTGTCTACCGAATCCACGAATCCACTCACAACGCTTCGGTCGGCCCGAGGCTTTAGTAGAAGACATTTGCCCAAGCTGCCATGCAGTTGGACTTAAACCGGAAGCATGTGCTTGGGATCCAAGCTTCTTACCACACAGCGACGCCTGTATGTTTGCATGTTCTCTTTCTATTTTGAATTTAGAGTAATTTTGACCTGCAAACTACATGAGAGCAAGGTTGTGAAAGAAAGTATCATGTTTTGAACTTCATTCTTTCAATCTTAAGAAAGTCTTAAGATTTTAAGAAAGTCTTAAGATGTAATTTTATAGTCCCAAATAGTGTAATAATTTATACCATATGAATTAAGAACTGCATCTTCTCCCCAAATCTCAATTTTTGCCATACATAGCTCCAAAAGGGTTGGCACGTACCCTGTTGTTCCAATGATAATAGATGCGAAGCTAAAGAGTACCATGAGTACTGGATTGGCAAACTCCTTATGAAATGTCCATAGATGTTCGCTTACTCTGCTTTCTCTGTTTGATATTTGTACCTTGTAACCAAGTTCGTGGCAATTGATTTCCACAACATATCTTTAATTTCTCGTCCCACTCAAAGATATTTGGCCGGTAATATATATATATATATATATATATATATATATTGGTTGTATACTATCAATCTAACGTTAACGTGACAGTAGGGGGTTACACCACCGCTGTTTAGCCCTAGGAAGCATCGACGCCTCCTGATGGCTTTGACACATCTTTCCTGTGTCCTTATATACATTTACGAAGGGGAGACAAACACCCCCAGCAGCCAGGCCTGCATCTGGAGACACGCATGTTTCAGGATCATCGGTCTAGAGTAGCAGACGCCCGCCAGCTGTTGATATCTATCCCGATTCGCAAATGTATATATCTTATTTCAGTGAAGTTTATTCACTGATTACCAAAATCAGAAATATAAATATATATATATATATATATATATATATATATAATATATACGGTATTTTAACGTAATTTTGTGGTCTTCAAATTTGGAAAAAAGGTTTTGTAAGGGATTATGATACTATCCATGTATAAGGAACTCCCATATTTTTTTAACCTAAATTTTCTTAAAAACCTGTTCCGTGTTTATTTATGTAAGTACGTATCGTATATATATTGCAGTTCAATGTAACTACATACACGTTGGTGTTTTTTCTCCTTTCTTTAAACTTTCCCCTTTTCCTTTTTCTTTTCCGACGAAGAGCCATGCAGGAAACGAAAACTCTCAGATCCTACCGAGTGTTAAACTAGTACATTCCATATGTATATATGTATATATGTATATATGAATATATATATATATATATATATATCGAAATCCTGGGAGTACAGTATTGTATATTTGAAACAATGAATAGAAATTACTTTTCTGAGAATATTTACATATCAATAATTTACAAACATCTACTTAATATGCAAAAATTATCAGAAAACCTATTTCTACTCATTTTTGCAAATGTCCGCGAGTATGTGTGTGGAGGGTTATGTATTATATATCTTTGTATACATACCAATATATATATATATATATAATATATATATAATATATATATACGTATTAATATAATATGCAGAAATCACTCGCCTCCGAATCCCTCGGATGCGTGGTCAATCGAATTAGTTCGAATATAACATTCATTCCGTTAAAAATGATTGTGTTACGAATTGTCACGTGGTTCAATTTGCAGCAACCGAATCCTATATTCCGATTTCTGATGCTAATATAGGTTGTGTAGATGGACTCCATGTCTCACATTCCTCGTCATCCATTGCCTTTGTTTCTAACCCCAACAAAAATAACAACAACAACACTATAATAATCAATGAAATACGCAGATATTCAAGGAATGTAATTACACTAAAATCCAAAGCTGATTCTTCGCGTTTTAAACCTTACATGAATAATCATTTACAGCTTACACCACACACACACACACACACACACACACACACACACACACACACACACACACACGCATAAACTGCTGATCAGAAACAATGATCTTTACATAAACATGCACAACGCACACACAAAAATGGAAATGCATACATTTAATTATACATGCTTATGTGTGCATTTCTCCCTCCCTCCTTCTTTCTCTATTTTCTGTTCCTCTTAATTATATTCATATATATATATATACATATATATATATACATACATATATATATACATATATATATATATATATATATATATATACAAGCACGCACACATGCACATATATTTTATATATACACACACACAAAGGTGTACATATATGTATATATATATATATGTATATATGTATATTATATATATATATATATATATATATAATATCTATTATATATGATATATATATTTGCATATTATATATTATATACATATATATATATATATATATATATATATTATATATAAATATATGTACAAACATATGCGCGTAGGTTTAATTGTCAGTGAAAAATCCTGGATTAGGGAACAATGGGGAATTACGTGCAGAAAGTATAAATTAAAAGATTAGAGATAGGCAGTCACACAGACAGACTGGCGGACAGATAGATATATAGATAGATAGATAGATAGATAGATAGATAGATAGATAGATAGATAGATAGATAGATAGATAGATAGATATGGACGGAGTGGCAGAGAGATAGAGAGAGAGAGTGAGAGAGAGACAGAAAGAAAGGGAGAAGAGAAGAAAGAAAGGGAGAAGAGAAGAAAGAAAGAGAAAGAGAGCGTGAGAGAAACCGAATTGTAATCTTCATAGGAAGATCCTCGTCACAGAGTGTAAACTAATACGATGATAATACGATGTTAGCAGATGAATCGAAAGCTTTTCAAAATCTATGTTCGGTATTATATTACAATATCAAATCTATGTTCGGTATAATATTACAAGAATACCTGTTATTTGACCTACTATATAATTGCAATTGTTTGAGAAGCACAAAAGAAGATATTTCGCGTAATCATAGAGGTTGAAACAGTTCGCTTCTTTGTTGGAATTTGTTAAGATAATTAGCAATGTCGCAGGGTTAGCAGGAATGTAGTTTAAAAGTTCAGAGATTGATTTTCGCATTCGTGGCAAAGAATACGAAATAATTTCCATATGAAATCCACCATTTTTTCTACTATACAAGCTCCATCGCCATATTTCCATTAAAACTGTTTGCTATTCTCTCTCTCTCTCTCTCTCTCTCTCTCTCTCTCTCTCTCTCTCTCCTTTTGTCTTTCTTTTTTCTTTTCATTTATATTTCGTAATATCTGTTTCGTTATAAGTACATGGAGATACTTATATATACGCTTGTTCATAATTTTATAGTTAGGCATATACAAACATAGACCTACTGAGATTGGTATAGCTGCATGGGTAAAAAAAAGTCGCTTTGCAGCCACGCGGTTTCGGGTTCAGGCCTTGAACAAGTGTCTTCATCTATAGACCTGTGTCTACCATGGCCTTGTGAAGAAAATTGGCGAAAGAAACTGTTGGGAAGACTGTTGAATATGTGCCCGTTTGTTTCTTTCTCTGTGTTTTTCTCACTCCCTCTCACTGATTGGTAACTAGTGCTGGTTTGTTTAGTGTTTACACTAGCGGTTCGGCAAACGCTAACTGATAAACTACCAAAATTTAAAAAAGGGTAAAGTAATGAGGAAGATTTGATCGACTTAGATTTTCCGAGGCGGTGTTACAGCATGGCCGCTGAAACAAGTATAAGATAAACATGTAGACAATGAAAGACATAAACACACACACACACATCGGCACTTAGAGTAAGCACATTCGACATTAAACTGCGGCGAGCAAACCGGGCAAAATGTTACGTGGCTTTTCCCTCGTCTTTACTTCCCGAGTTCGAATTTCGCCGAAGAATAAGTACCGGTTAAAAGAAGTAACCGTTATGCACAAATAAGCACCAGTTGTGCACTGTGGGCAACGTAATCCACTTATCCCTGATCTTGAAATTGCTGGCGTTGTGCCAAAATTTGAAATAGAGTTCTCGGGAATAATTTAAGTTGATAACAATGGAACTACTTTTACTGAGAGAGATAATGATAATTATTTAACTATACAGGTATCAGTTTTTCACCAGACGAAGAGAACAGAATACGGAAGCCTAGAGTCAAACAGAAACCTGGATCATCAATGTATGAATAAGGGGATGTTCAAGGAATACAGGAACAAGGGGAAACGTACCATTCGAGACATAGCGTACGACTCATTGCTTGGTCGACGTAATCTTGCCCAAGCATGCTCAATGTCTCTGTAGAAGACTGCCAAGCTTAACACAAACGTGTCTCTTTCTTCCAACTTCTGTTCATGACAAAATCGCAGACTACAGCATACATGTGTTCACAAAATATCTAATTTCACAACTACACAAGTAAACACAGCGATGTCATTCGGCGCACCAACCAATGAATACCTGTGCCAGCTCTCAAAGTACACTCAACCGTGTGCTGCCATCTATTGGTGCTCTACAGACCTAGTCTAGGAATGTTTCATACCACTTCGATATATATATACCATATATATATATATATATAATATATGATATATATGTATATATATATATAGTAAAAGACTAATCAATTTATATATATATATATCTGAATGTGAATATGTACAAAGTATATGGTGTATATGCTTGTATGCATAGAACTATATGTCTGTATCTACTATCGGCATCTGTCCACTTCTCTTGTATTCACTCTATCTCCATATACGTATATATATATATATATATATATATATATATATATATATATATATACATACATGAGTGTGTGTGTGTGTGTGTGTTGTGTGTGTGTGTGTGTGTGTGTGTGGTGTGTGTGTCGTGTGTGTGTGTGTGTGTGTGTATGTGGGGTGGGTGTGTGTATGTGTGTGTTACATCGCTCTGCGGCTGCTAAATCAACCTTGCCTACGATAAAGAATGTCACGTTGGAACAGAAGAATTAAGAGAAAAAAATGATAATTGCCGGGGACACTTTTAGCATTCTCCCCATTTTTAGCCCCGAAAGTAGAATTGCTTCAGCCAGCTTCCTTGTTATATACACTCTTTTGTCATGATATCCAACAAAAATAAAAGGTGAAAATAAAACAAACAAAAAAAACAAAGAAAAAGTGACAAAGAGAGGAAAATATATGAGTCTTTATTATCGATCATCTTTGCGGTAAAATCACTGACGCGATCGGAAAATGTTTAGCCATGTCTGAAGCAAGAAACAAAACGAAACATAACGTTAAACAATATCCAGGCAGACGTATACATACAGAGGCGCGCGGGCACACGGACACGGATACATACGCATACACACCCACACACACACACACACACACACACACAGATACACACAAATATTATACTGGAACCACTTTATATATTATATTTACCAATGAAAATGAGAAGGAGCCAAACCAACAAAAATAACGAAATCAATAATAATGATGATGATCATAATAATAATAATAATAATAATAATAAATAATAATAATAATAATAATGATAATAATAACAACAACAACAACACAAATGATGGTGATAATAACAATACTAATAAAGACAACAAGAGCAAAATAAAAATCATATGAATGATGATGGTGATAATCATAACAATAAGACTGATGATGATGATGATGATGATGATGATGATGATGATGATGATGATGATGATGATGTTATGGATGATGATGATGATGATGATATAACAATAATTATATATAACAATACTATAGAAGAAAATAGAGAAGACGTATATTTCACATCATAGATTAGCATCCATTCAGGCAATCTGCTTAAATTTTATTTATTATCCGAAGGCTATTAATATATCTGATCCTGTAGCTTTATTAATATAAAAGTTTCAGCGAAGGTATTGTCAAACAAGAAAGGAAATAAAAGCGAGCGAAATTCATATAATTTTATACATAGCCTGCTAAACCAGATAAGTAAGGATGGAAACAATGCGACTTTGATTTTCCTACACTTCACATTAACAATGATTTATGAAGAATATATAATTTTATCGGCCTCGTATTAGCCGCAGGCGCGTAAATGATCCATCAAATTCACGGCTGGCAAGTGAAAAAGACCCTTAATAAACAATGTATATTGTATTAATTTGTCTTCTAAACTTCAATGTTCTATAATTATATAAACAAGGATGTGTGCATATGTGTGCGTTCTATGTAAGTGCTTGTGTCTGATATAAAAATCTATCGATGAATATATATATATACCTCTTGTATGTATGTGTATATCAGTACTTATACATATATATATATGTATAAATATATATATATATATATATATATATATATATATATATATATATATATATATATATATGTGTGGTGTGTGTGTAATATGATGCATGTGCATATACACACATACACACACACCACACATATATATACATACATTTTAGAGCGAAAATATGATGTATCTTAATATGTATTTCTTACGGAAGTCTGCTTGCGCTCTCGGTCGTTGGTCGTCAGGGAGTTTTGATAATCTAGTGTCTCTAACCTTTGTAAACAGCATGTAGAGGTGAGACAAGAGACATATCGTGTGTTAATTTTTTTAACCTTCTTTTTCACTCTTCTTATGAAGCAGGATCGTATTTGACCCTTTCCACAGTGAAGGTATTTTACACTCCTGCGGATAGCAATTAAAACAGAACTAGTATTTTCCACAGACCTTCACCTCCGAATATTAACACCTCTATTGGGATGCCATCTTTCCCAGGGATTCTCTGTTTTCTAAGTTTGAGGGCATTTTCAGTTTCACTAATCAGAATTAGAGGCATTTCTTCCAGCATGTACAGAGGCGTGGGATCGAGTTTCATTGATGGCTTAAAAAGGTTGGTGTGGGTCTTGCGTACACTCCCCATCTCTCCTTTGTCAACATGAGACCATACTTGTTCTTAAGCGCCGTACCTCTGACTTATAGAGTATCAGCCCAGCCATCCATCTTATTAAACTATCCGTTTCTTCTACAGCCTGTAATTCCCGAACATATGCTTTCTATGTACATCACTTTTGGTGATGAAGGAAAAGGCCTTCAATAGCGTCGAGATGGACACATTGATTGAATTTCTGTAAATTCCAGGAGTCAAAACGCCATACATCAAACTGCTCAGAGATACGAACTCTGGATGCAAAATAGATATATATTTGCTATCACCGACGGTAAATTTCCTGAGTGAGGTGTCAAGCAAGGACATACCATCTCTAAGCTCTTTACCGCATCTCTATTAATGGTAATGAAGGATAGACGGAGCTGGCAGCGATAGCAATAATGGCGAGTAACTAGTTCACCTTCGCTTCATAGATTATATATATATATATATATACATGGTACTCCGTCGGTTACGACGATGTGTGTTTCAGCGGAACAGCTTGCTCTTGAAATTAACGTGCAAGTGGCTGAGCACTCAACAGACACGTGTACCCTCACCGTAGTTATCAGGGAGATTTAGCGTGACACAGAGTCTGACAAGGCTGGTCCTTCGAAATACAAGTGCTACACATTTTTGCCACCTGAGTGGACTGGAGCAACGTGAAAAAAGTGCCCTATTCTATGACACAACGCGTCGTCGGGAACTGAACTCACCACCTGACGATCGTGAGCCAAGCGGTGTTTCCTATGATTTTGCTTTTGTTTTCGTTTCTCGTTGTGTCCACATTTTTTGATGTCCTGTACCCATATGTGGATTTACATATACATATATATGTAGGTATGTACAGATATGTATGTATATATGCCATATTTATATATTATACTTATGCACATTCTTTTTCAAGTAAGTTTTATCTTAATAATTACGATGCGCACTTCTATCTCTTCTCTGTCTATCTATCTCCCTCCCTTGTTCTTCTTCCTTTCTGTTTCTCTCTCCCACCCTTTCCGTATTCTTCTCCTCTCCCCTTCACCGATCCCTCTCTTTCACTCTCTCAATCTTGCTCCTTGACTCTCTCGTCGCTGACACGTGACAAAAGGCGATCTAATTTATTTCTTCCACTTCCTTCGTACAGACAAGACGAGTTTTTACCTGTCAATTCTCATAGCTCATTTTTCTAGCGTTCGTAGTTTTTCACATCGTTTTGGCTTAAGAGTTCTCACCGTTTGTTTTTTACTGTCTTGTTCTCAATGCCCGGTTTTTGTTACCTCTTTCACCCTCCTTCTGCGGGAAGGACTGTTTCAACGAAGTTGCGTGTTGTCCTTACCTTCCAAACGCGGAGTAGATGAAACAGAGGCAACTTAAGAAGGGAATGTTCTTTATGTTGTATGTCTCGGTTATCTGTTTGTTTTATTCGTTGTTCCATAAAAAGTTCGTTTTCTATGTTGCCAACCCAAGAAAGGACTGACAAATATATGTATAACATACAGAAAATTGCACTACTAGGCACTGCACACATCCTACTTAAAACGCTTTCAATACAATAACTATAAGAGCACCAGAAAAGACCACAGCACATGCCGAAGGCACACAGAGCTGCACTTGGTAGCGAAGTGAGAGCACGTGATAAAAATAAGAGTATTGAATAATAATAATAATAATAATAATAATAATAATAATAATAATAATAATAATAATAATAATAATAATAATAATAATAATAATAATAAAAAAGATGGGCTACAGCAAAAAAAGATGGGCTACAGCAAAAAAAGATGGGCTACAGCTAAAAAAGATGGGCTACAGCTAAAAAAGATGGGCTACAGCAAAAAAAGATGGGCTACAGCTAAAAAAGATGGGCTACAGCTAAAAAAGATGGGCTACAGCAAATATTCTGCTCAATACCACAGATTTGCTTGTCAGTTGTTTGACCTTAACCAGTTGAGCATGTCCCTTAGTGGCTGACGATATGTGCATCTCTGATCACGAGCAGAAGTAGTGGGGGAGCATCATAGCCATGTGTTGCGAGGGATTCTTTGGGGTTTGAATAGTTCACCTCTGGAAACATGGGTGGTTCTTTCAACATCCTTAAACAACCCTTATTCAGGGACCGTTTGAGCGGGATCAGCTACTCAACCTGAAGAAAATTCTAACTGGGCCCCACCTGCAAGGTCATGTGCTGTTTATCTTGATATGAGATCACCATGTCGCGCACATATGGTTGTGATGCATGTGCCTGGTGTACCTTTATCAGACGGGTAGCCATGATGGGTATATTGGGCTTCGTATATTTTACCCCAGTGTCACTTTCATGGCATGAACTGCTCTCTCACTCAATGATAATAATAATGATAATGATGATGATAATAATAATAATAATAATAATGATAATGATAATAATAATAATAACATTGATAATAATAATAATAATAATAATAATAATAATAATAATAATAATAATAATAATAATTAATAATAATAATACTAATAATAATAATATAATAATAATATATAATAATAATAATAATAATAATTATGAATAATGATAATAATAATAATACTGATAATAATAATAAAATAATAATAATAATAATAATAATAATAATAATAATAAAATAATAATAATAATATATAGTTGTCAGAGATCATGAAGAAAAAAATGCTTTCTAATTGATGTATCAATACCGGCAGATGACAACGTGTCTCTAAAAGAAATGGAGAAACTCTCAAAATACAAAGACCTGGAAATAGAGGTAACCAGAATGTGGAATCTAAAAACAGAAACAATCCCTATCATAGTAAGTACATTAAGCATGATAAAAAAATATTCAGACAAATACATAACAAAAACACCAGGACTTACAAACACATATAACATACAGAAAATTGCACTACTAGGCACTGCACACATCCTACGCAGAACACTTTCCATACAATGACCATCAGAGCATCACAACAAATCACAGCACATACCCAAGGCACACAGAGCTGCGCTCGGTAGTGAAGTGAAAGCACGCTATAAAAATAAAACTACTGAATAATAATAATAATAATACATATATAAATACATAAAGCATCACAGTTTAGTGACTGATAAATCGTGTAAATCAATATTTATTTTATAACCATGCCTATACATGTTCGAACGGACGTATTTCTAGTATATCAACTTACTATTTATTTATGCTGCTTTTCATATATTTATGAGGACTCAAAGAAAATATATTTAAATTATCTGTAACGATAATATATGACATTTCCTCTCCTTCATTTATTGTTATTGACATAGGGATTATTCAAAGTAACCCACAAATAATGCTCCTTATTTATCTCGTTTATTGAAGGGAGAATTCCTTAAATTAAAATTAAAAAAAAAAAGATGGATCTGGATGATATTATTTCTTAGATAAAGAGATCATAAACTACAAATAAAAACATATCTAAATTTTAGAAATTCCTTTAGAAGTAACGGAATTAGAGTGTTGTAATATTTATACAATCCCTAAAGTACACAATATTAAAATTTTCAACTTGGTTTGTATCACATTTGATACATATCTTTACGATTATTCAAAAATATATAATTATATATAATAATTTTTGTAATCTACTTATTGATATTCACATAAACGTTATTCCCAGAATAAATACCTAATTACCTAGTTTATCAGAGGAAAAATATAAATTTGTAAGTCTATATATTTATTAATAAAGCATATATATATATATATATATACATTTATATGATACATGAGAGCGAGATAGATAGATACATACATACGTACCTACATAGGTAGATAGATATATTTATAAATAAATACATAAATACACATACATGTGTGTGTGTATGTGTATATATATAAATATATATATATATATATATATATATATATATATATATATTAGCTTTTACCTGCTTCAGGTTTTAGATTGTAGTTATAGTGGGGTTTCGCCTTGAATTTTTAGACGAATGAAGCGACGAATGAAGAACCATGGTAGTTATACCATCGTTCATTTTCGCCGAACCGCTAAGGCTATATTGATGTAAACACACTCTCACCGGTTCTCACACACACACACACACACACATATATATATTCTTTTATAGGTTTCAGCCTATGGAAATTACCTAGACAAAAGAAATTGCTTACAGAATTTTTAGTTTCACTGAAGTCAGTGAAGAAAAGGTTGTTTAAACAGACAACAGTAATGGAGATGTCTTATTTTTTCACCATCTGATTTCTTATTTTCCAGATGGCCGGTCAATTGACTGTTCAGGAGTGAGCTAAGATAGCAACACGATGCGAAGTTCAGAATTCCATTGTTTTGGTTCACAGATGGTGGCGTGTATTGAAAGGTAAGCATTGCAACACTACGTCCAGAGACAATAAAAAGTTGTCATTTAAAGCTGATGACAATGGGCTCTATGAAAGATGCAAGAAGTGGCCATCCAGCCACATCCCGATCAGCAGAGAACGTGGTAACAGTGCGGGAAAGGTTTATTCGCAGCCCAGAAAAATCAACAAGTCAAGAGCTCGAGAAAGTGGACATATATATATGTATATATGTATATATAAGACGGGCTCCTTTCAGTTTCCGTCTACTGGATTCAACCACAAAGGTTTGGCCTCTGAAAGGATCTGTGACATCGACCCACATCCATGTAGTTAGTAATCAAGCTTATCCCTGCATGGCCATGCCTAGGAATAATATGTTATGGAGAATCTAGGAATGAAGTCCAGTGCCTTCTACATCCGTTTTATATGCATATTGTTTGAGATCCTATGTCTCGGGAAGCATTAAACATTTCATCAGTTGTAATGAGGGATGCTTCGGGCATCCAGTCATCTGCACTCCAACAATGTGTCGTCTTTGGAAATCAGAGACACGACACGGATTTTAACTTATTCAAATACAAGTATGCGTAATACCGAAATCAAATACGTGAGCGCCATGCTCCGAATGCATAAGCTATGAACGGAGCACTTACTATATGCAGAGTGGAACAATTCTGAGTTTGTCATATTGCCATTAATAGGAAGAAACATAGTCAGGATAGTCAGATATGAGTGATGTTTCCTTTATTATGTCAAACCCTGTATCTATCAATCTATCTACCAAACTGATATATCTATCTATCTACTTGTCTACCTTTCTGTCTCACTTTCTGTCTGTTTGTCTTTTTGTCTCTGTTTCTGTCTGTCTTTCTATCTATCTGTGTGTGTGTACACACACACACGCACACACACACACACACACAGATATTAATGTATGTAACTGTATGTATATTCTTGTATATAAATATAGATAAACATTTATTATATGTATGTATATAATATATATGTGTGGTGTATATATATATACAATGTATATGTATATGTATATATATATATATATATATATATATATATATATAAACATATACATGTATATATATACATATATGTAGTGTGTGTGTGTATCCGTCTTCGCACGCGTGTCTGTGGTCCGTGTAAGCACCATATCGTACAGTGCAATACTCATAAAATATTTTATGCTCTCTAGTGACAAGTATTTCTGAGAATAATGGCCATATTCCTATACTAAATTATTCTCCATCAGAGTTATTTTTCCTTTTTTTTTTCTCAGACTTATGGTAACACAAATAACCTGAAATGGATTTTGGTTCCAAATGCTACAATTTCATATTTGAGTGGTCAATAAAGCATCAGCGAAATCGATTATTAATCGAGTTTCACTTCAGTCGTAAGTGGCATCGCCCAACCATTTGCGGCCATGTTGCAATAAACTGCTTCCATCTCTGCATGTACACATATACATCAATCTACATGTTTGCATATATACATACACATAAATATAGGTAACACATGTATATGTACGTATGTATGTAAATAAAATTATGTATATATATAACTATTATCTACACACACATATATACACATATATATACACACCACATATATACACATATTTATATACATTATTAACATATATATACATACATATATATATCCCATATCTATATATATATTATATAAATATATATATATATATATATATATATATATATATATACATTATACACACTATATATATATATATATATATATATATATATATACATATATATATAAATATATATATATATTTATATGTATATAAGTATATATGTGTGTGGGCGTTTATAAACTCACACACACACACAGATATTCATATATAACTATATATATTATATATACATATAAGTATGTATGCATGTATGTATATATGTTGGGGATGTTACAGTAATAGAATCAGCAGAGAAGAGCTTAGACAAACTTGCTCTATACATAATTATGTTGAACTAAGCACCCGAAGTCATTTGATGCGTACCTAATTACTCAGTTCTCTATAGATTTTTTTATGGTACAGAATAGAGTGAGAATGTAACATTTTCACGTGTCTGTCAATACTGGCTGTGAGACAACAGAGTTTGTGCGCTTTACTCCACCAAGTGGCTTCATACGAACTATTACCAAAATGTCGTCTGTTGTAAAGTAGATATATGAGAGAAGTAAATATATAAGTGGTAAACCAATCCATCGCCCGATTTGATACAGGATTGCGGCCTTGGACACATCCTACTTCGTTAACTTCCGGCTAATATCGGAACCTCCTTAAATGTCCAGCACACTGTCTGCATTGTAGCTATAGCTCGCCATACGCCATGCTTCAGACTATCGATGGTCATGGAAATCTATGTCAAATTCTGAAGATTGATTTTGGTTTGCTTTGGAAAATACACAACAATTGTTTTGCTTATCTTCTGTTTCGTACAGTTGTTTTCTTCCTTCTGCTACTCTGCTGCTCTTTCAAGTTTTCTCTTATTTCACAGATTCATTTTAACCTTTATGCAGGAGGAATGATTCAAGTTACATTAGAGTGTATCAATATATCTTACGCCTGTGTGAAACGTATATAGAATGCCAGCTGTCTTCTGAGTCCTGTAGGCCTTATCTGAAGAACTATCTCCTTGGACCAATAACTGGGTCTCTTGCCTGGTAATATCAAACCGTAACAAAGTGCATTCTATAAGGGATACTTAACAACAAAAACAACCGGGTTCATCTTAATGGTTTTCCCTGAAGAAGGGGTTAAATATATACGTCACTATGGTGTATATCTAACTGAACAAACGTATCAAAGATAGTCCTGGACTTTGCGATCGCTGTCTTTCCTCATGCACGAAATGTATGACACGAAAAATTCATTTTAGTCATGACAAAACAAATAAATGTTTTTGTTTTACCTATATATATATGTATATTTTTTTACCTATACCGTGTTCCTATTCCACACGCTCTATTTAGTTTTCCAATCAAATCCCTAAAAAACAGTCAACTAAAACCCCTTACATCTCTATGAATGCCAATAAATGAGAATTTTCCTTCGTTCTTATTTCTTCTGAGTAAAGAGAATTTCAGAAGAAGAATTTCCAAAACTGGCGTAAGTATCCAGCTGTTAATAGCCCTTTACAAGTTGCTTGCAATTGTAAGCGTCTAACTTTACAAGTTGCTTACAATTGTAAGCGTCTAAGAACCATGAAGAGAATCAGGTTCTCATAAGAACCTGATTCTCTTCATGGTTCTTAGACGCTTACAATTGATCCAATGAATTTCCATGTATTCATCAACGAATACGCTGCAATCCTTGGCCAACAGACGTGGTTTCCTCACACCCTCTCTCTTCTGCTAATCTACAATGTCCAAGAATTCACAGAACTTGCGTGTTTCGTTAAACCTCTAAGCATTTCCTTTCCCCCATCACGTGTCCCATGACGTATCTGCCACACCAAAATCACAACTTTATCTCCTGTGTGTTAACCCGTAAATATTCCAGAAATATATAATCTACATTGACCCCATTACACAAAAAAAATTAAATAAGATATCAACAACCAAGGTTATTATGAATATACACTTTTGCTAGCCTCGTGTTATTTGTATTTGAGCTGATTACCAGCTATCTCATGGACTCGATCTCTCTTTCTTTCTTCCTGTTTGGCTTATTGTACCAATGTGTACACGCACAGGGAAACATACATAAACGCATATATATGTGGGTTTTGTGTACTTGTGTCCGTGTATCTGTGTGTGTGTGTGTGAGAAAGAGAGAGAGAGAGAGACAGACAGACAGAGTTTCCGTGTATGTGTGTGTGTTTATAAACGCACGGCATACCTTGAACTTATTCCATCGATATTCTTTGACGATCTGCCAAGTTAGAGGTAAACAAAGGCAATAACACCGGTTGTTAAGCGCTGGTGGTGGACAAGCGCAGACACAAAGACACACACACATAGAAATGTATACACACATTCTCATATGTGCACGATAGGTTTCTTCAAGTTTACGTCTAACAAATCCACACACAAGGCCTTGGTCGGCCCGAGATTATAGTAGAAGACGTTTGCGGAAAGTGCTGCGCAGTGGAACTGAACCCAGAACCATGTGGTTGGGAATCAGGCCTGCGACTATATGTATATATATATGTATATATATTATATATATATAATATATATATATATATATATATATATATATATATATATACATATATATATATATATATATCATATATACATAGATAGAGAATATACAGAGAGAGAGAGAGAGAGAAGAAAGTAAGAGTCCGAGAGAGATATTTCCGTATCAACATCAGTGCGTGTGTGTGTGGTGTGTGTTTGTGTGTGCGGGGGTGTGTGTATGTATCTTACATCAGGAAGCAAATGATTGTCAGAGAAGTCTGGCTGTGATTTTAGTATTTAGTAAAAGATATTCGCCATCATCCTGTTTATCAATAAGCAACAAACTGCATCCCGTTTATTTGTTTCCAATACAGAATAGTCTCTTATGTGCGTAGAATCGCCTCTCCTCAAACGTTCATTATTAAATAAAACACACATTTAGTTCCATCGAACCTGTAAGGAATATAGAACATATATTGAAGCAAATTATAAGAAGAAAGGTTTTTTATTTATTTATTAGACTAAATGGTTTGTGGGAATTCGATTAGAATTTCTGCTTATGGTTATATGTATGCCGAAAGGCGGAGAGTATGCAGACTCCTTAGCCTGTCGGACGAAATGCGTAGCAGCATTTCGTCCGCAATTACGTTCGCCTTCCAAATCGGCTGAGGTCGATTTTGCTTTTCACTCGATAGGTTAAGCAGGAGCTACGCATTGAGGACAATATGATCAACTGGTACCCTCCCTACGCTCCACTGAAATTTCACGCTTTGTTGTCAATAGTAGAAAGGTAGAGAGCTGACAAAACCGTTAACACGTAAACAGGCTAGCAGCATTTATTTCATAATTACGTTCTGAGTTCAAATTCCACCGAGGTCGACTTTGCCTTTCATTCTTTCGGGTTCGATAAAATAAGTACCAGTTGAGTACTGGGGTCAATGTAATCGACCTTCTCCCTCTCCCAAATGTCAGGCCTTGCTCATATAGTAGAAAGAATGACTTCAGGTTCAATAAAAATACCATTTAAAAACTTGTATCGATTTAATAGCCTAACCTTTAATATTCTTGGCTTCCTGTCAAGATCAGAAATTATCACAGCTATTCGTTTTGGTGTCGTTGATTACTCAAAGTCTTAGGTCATCCAAAAATATGCCTTGTACTTGTTTTTATGTTCAAGGTTCAAAACCACCTATTATCAATTTCGGCGTTCATAATTTCGCCTTCATTAAAACCATATGTAGGTGTACATGTAATTGATTTGTCACCCGCCCCCTCAAAATTAGTGAACTTTACCTTAATTTGTGACAAAAAAATCAATAACTAATCATATAAACACACTTATTAATAAATACTTAAAACTTTAGATATTTGGACAAAATACCAAAAAATAATTTCCCCGAGATTTTACGCTCTTGGATCAAATCCCAAAGGCACTAACATTGCTTTTCTCCCATTCCGATCCGAAAAATAAAGAACCAATCAATTTCGGATTGGGATCGTAGACCAATCCATGCACTCACTGCTGGCCTTGTGGCTTATATTGAAAACAAAATTATATAATTTACTGACGTGTGGTGGGTTTCCAGATCAGATACAGCTTCGGGAAAACACAATAGTGTGTTTTCTGGTTCCCTACATACTGAGTTCAAATTCTGGTAAGGTCAACTTTGCACAGTCGTTTGCATAATGAACCAACCACGTACATGTTCGATCATATCATTAAAATAAACTAAGAATTATCAGACTGGAGCATTTTTAAAGCATTTCTGAAGACGAATAAGCGTGTGAGTGTCACAACACAGGAACCTTACACTAAATGTACAGATAATCTGACAGGTTTCGAAACAGTTTCCTTTTGATGTAGTTCAGACATATAAGACCTTGTTAAGCTAAGCCATATGCGTGAGAGAGCTGAGCGATTAAGTGATTTGCTTCGAAAACTTACGGCCACATGACATCGTGTTTGCGAAGGGAACTTTGAAATGACTCACCCCAAAATTCAGCCTTATATATATATATGTATATATATATATATATATATATATATATATATATTATATATATATATATTATATATATATATATATATACATATATATATATATATATATATATGAGTGTATGGGGTGTGGGGGTGCATACGCATATGTGTGTGCGTATGTGCGTTTTTTGTGCCTATGTGTATGTTTATATATATTGTGTAAGATATAAAT
>NC_043015.1:37010427-37020427 GCF_006345805.1 Octopus sinensis
CCATCCATCTCCCACACAGACACGCACATATAACAGAGAGAAATAGATAGATAGATAGATAGATATATAGATAGATAAATAGATAGATAGAAAGATAGATAGATAGATAGATAGATAAATAGATAGATAGATAGATAGATAGATAAATAGATAGATAGATAGAGAGATAGATAAATAGATAGATAGATAGATAGATAGATAGATAGATAGATAGATAGATAGATAGATAGATAAATAGATAGATAGAGAGAGAGAGAGAGATATAGATATATATATATATAGATAGATAGATCCAATAGAGGAAGAATCAACAAAATGTACTGCATTAAGTGACAGATAAATATCAATTTAATACAAAACCGAAACAGCTATAAACTGTTTCGTACGTTTGTGGTACTTTAAGTAGGCATATTATAAAAAAACCTCCAAGCAATCATTTATACTGCATTAACAGAGCCTTGGAGATACAAGGAGTAGTATATAAACATGCCTACTTAAAGTATCGTAAAACCATGAAACCATTTGTAACTCATTTTTTTCCATAATATATATATACATATTTAATATTAAATAAGGGTAGAAGTTGATATTAATCAATTAAAACCAGTGGCCTCGCATATTTAAAAAAATCCGAAAATAAACAATTTTTTTACATACAAAATTTAGAGGACTGAACACGAAAAAATGGACGTCAAAATCGCCATTTTCCACGAAGAATGTGTTCTCAAGAAAAAATTCAGCAAAAAACCAAAGTGTAAAAATAAGACAAATGAAAATATACGAAATAAAAGAAACGATTTTTATGGAAAATGGCGATTTTGACGTCTATATCTAGCATATAGGCTGTTCATTTTTTTAGTGGTAAGTCCTCTCAATTTTGTATATATATATATATATTTATGTATTTATTTATTTATAAAGGTGCTGCTCTAGCATGACCGCAATCAAATGTCTGAAACAAGTAAAAGGATAAAAGAACATGTATTTTGCAGAATTGGGAGGCATCTTCCGTCAGCCATTATCATCACGCTTCGTACTCTCTTAGTTCTTCAAATGCGTTTTCATTTCGATGTCAAGTAACTGAGGTGACAAAATTGTGTTGATGTAGTCTACAGAGATGAAAACTTGTCTCTAATTTAACCATTTGTTTTCCAAGCAATTTTCCATTTCTATGCTTTTACTTTGCAGGATATTCGAACTGGCTAACATTTATTTCACATTTTCACGAGATTTATCTTCTAATTGGTATGAGAGACAGTCCAAATAAAAAATCTTTATTTCATATACAAGAAGCTACAATATTTTTATATATTTACTATGCACAGCCATCGTCTGACATAGTTTCCAAGATACCACATATTGAATATGTATGTTCGTATATATATATACATATATATACATATACATATATACATACACACACACACGCACACACACACATACATATATATATAATATATATATGTATGTATATATATTTATGTATGTATGTATACGTGGAGAGAGAGGGAGAGAGAAAGAGATATATTAATATATAAATACATATATATGGAGGTATATCTATGTCTGTGTGTATGGATATCTATATATGTGTACCTATGTGAACATGTGTGTGTGTTTGTTTGTGAGTGTGTGTGTGTATGTACATTCGTATGTGTGTTTTTAGAGAGGTGTATACATGTATGAGCCTCCGTGTATGTGTCTAAATAAAGAGGAGACAGATGCGTACAGAGAAATATAAATGTAATATTTCTAACGAAGGCAGGTGTATGTTTGGGTGTGTGTGCATGTAGGTGTGAATGTGTGTGCGAGAGATCGTGTGTGCGAGCTTATCTATTTGTACATTAACCCATATATTGAAATATGAAAAGTGGTGGAACGGTCTGGAAAGAGAGAATAGGGGAATCAGTCAGGGAATTAATAAAAAGGGAAAATTATCGAAAGATGAAAGACAAGAAGAAAAAAAAAAAACAGAAAGAGAGAGAGAGAGACAGAGAATTAAGAATAACGAAAACATGAGAAAATAACGAAAAAAAAATACTAAATATTTTTACAATATTAATTCGATTCACATTCTGTTTCTAACATCGTCTGCCATTCTTCAAATATTCATATAAACGGGCTGAAGTGCCTTCTTTTTATTCTTGTATTGTTTATGTTTCAAATAATTCTTAAGTTCCTCAGGAGAGATCGTTATATCGTGACTATTATTATAGACTTTTGTCGCATTTCCATCATCAGTATGTTCGTTATTATTATTATTATTATTATTATATTATTATTATTATTATTATTATTATTATTATATTATTATTATTATTATTATTATTAATATTATCTACAGCAGCAGCAGCAGCAGTAGTAGTAGTAGTAGTAGTAGTAGTAGTAGTAGTAGTAGTAGTAGTAGTAGTAGTAGTAGTAGTAGTAGTAGTAGTAGTAGTAGTAGTAGAAGTGTTTTTATTTTTGCGTGTACTTCTTTTTGAAATATTCCCCTTCTTTCTGTCCATTACTCTTACAATTCTTATTGTAATCTGCTTAAATATATTTAGTCCTTTGTTATGTTTCCTCGTGTATATTCTTCATTCCCTTGTTGATAACATGTTTATTATTCCTTCTATTCCCATTGAATTAAGGAGGAGTTTATCTTTTTCTTGAAGCTTTCATATTCTATTTCTTTATTAATTCTTAAATTTAATTTTTATATTTTCCTTTGCAGCTGCCATTGTTATTGTTAATATTACAATTCGTTTTGCTGTTTATTCTTTATTCCTGATGTTGTACTTCCTCTGATTTCGGTCATTTTCTTATTTTTATTATTCTTCCTAATATGGTTAACATTCTCGTTTCTGTTGACCTCGTCGTTTTTGTGTTTTTCTTCTTTTTGGTATTGGTGTTTAACTCCAGGTCAGCTTAGATGAAATAAAACTATAATTCGAAGATATTCAAATACGACCCATATATATATATATAGATATATATATATATATATATATATATTATATATATATATATATATATATATATATATATATATATATATATATATATATATATATAATATATATATATATATATATATATATATATATATATTATATATATATGTATTTCCAGACTCCTGATATCTGGTACCATTCATAAATTGAGTTCTCCATCCGGTTGCTATTTCTGCAAACGTATGTAGAAGCGCTGCCACTACCTTCTGAAAGTAAGAAGCTGCTTTGGTTGTTGATTTTGTTCTGATTGTTGCTGTCTCTATCAGTTCTAATGCCCTCTTCGAGTCTCGTGAATTGTTCGTTCGAAATGCGAGGAATTTATTTTGTAATTCAAAAGAATATTCAGAAGATTTTATTTGAAAGCAAAACCGTGACCTCCCATTACAAAATGGACTTGTTTTGACGTTTGGTATATTGAATGACTATCAACATAGGAGAAATTGATGAAATCGCACAAACAAATATATCTTGCACCGTCTGTATTTATAATTATTCGGCCGACAATTTTCTCGTGAAAATAACCTATACATAGTTAAGTATTCTGTAGTTTCATGTGCATTTAACATTATCCTCAAACCGAACATGATTGTCTCGCTTGGTCCTTAGAATTGCAGTTACAATACCGCATATGGGCTTCCACAGTTTCCTCTCACCTAATTCGATTCGTCATAAAGCAATGATCGACAGATGCTGTAGAAAAGAAAACATAGGATAACAGAAGACACCACACACTCGAATCGAATTTGGGACCTGATAATTGCATATCGGAATATTTAATTCCACCGCCCTCTCTAGACTGAACAGAAGTCTCGAAAACAAAATGCACCAAGCAAACTTATCATAACACAGAGATAATGCAATAATAAGAGAAGAAACACTAATTAATATAATTATGGTAATTAACTGTTCTGGAGCACATGGTACACGAAAATATACTGAATATATATGTATGTGTGTGTGTGTGTTGTGTTGTATTTCTGTGCTTCTCTCTCTCTCTCTCTCTCTCTCTGTGTGTTCTGTGGTTACAGTAATCGAACACCTGTTCCTACAATTATCATTGCAACGTCTAGAAATAGCAGTCAAATATCACTTATATCACAATCCGCAAGATTTGCATAGAAGGTTCCGATATGTCTGCTCCACTGGGCTCTGAGTAATTAAAACTGTTGCTACAAAGGTATGTAATAATCCGAGGTAACAGGAGTTCATCGGCACACCGCAGTTCTGATACAGTATATTCATGATCAACGACATTCCATCGATGACAGTCATGTTTTATCAAAATCCACATTGTCTATATAAATGTTTGCAAAAGTTGTTTATAACTTCATGCTATATCATAGTTTTCCTTGCTATAGTTCTTCGGTGATTGAACAGAGTTTATAACTGAAGACGTTCCTTCCGTGACAACACAGTATGCTTATGTTTGTTATAGTCATGTATACTTTTTATTAATTTGGATTAAAGTTTCAAGCTATGAGGCTGTTCTACTGCTTTGATGACCGAGCAGTTTATATAATCAACGACATTCCTTCCGTGCCAAACCTGTAAGTTCATGCTTATATTTACATATTCATTAGTACATTTTTCAAAGTGTACTTCTCATTTTAAGTCAGCAGTGTGTAAATTCCAAGATGTAAACAACTGTTATTTCTAAGCTACACTTTGACAACATTGAAAACATGGCTCTCGACTTTATTTGCTTTTTTACAGTCGCTCGATCTGCAGGTAATAGCAGTCAAACACCCATACAATAAATAATAGACGAAACATTATCAAAACAAACGCAATTATCGACAATCTGGCAATAATTCTCTCACCATATGACGCCAGCAGGAAATACTAAATTTCGTTTAGTGATATATTGGATAATAACAGTTTGAGGAATCGAAAAGCTGGAATTACACCAAGATCTACCTTTCACAGCACTACCGTTGAATATGTGCCAATGAGAGAGCGTCTAGAGAAGGCGCAGTCTGTTAGGAATAACAAACTTATTGGACTTAAATCATGTACTTTTCTCTTTGAAAATAATGGACATATGGGATGCTTCTCTAGATACAAAAGGTATAAGTACATTGTTTAGGGGCAACGGCGACCAAATATAAGCTTTGTGTGGGATTCCTGAAGGCTTGACATTCTGTGTCTTTGAGCAAGGCACTTCGCTTTACGTTGATCCAATGTACCCCGCCGTTGCATCTTGTTGCATCCTGCTGTTGCATCCGGACGAATGATGTTGCATCTTGCTTCTCCTCACATAGGTTGTTACTTTCTGCCCGAGCTCTGAAGGTCCGTCAGCGTGTCTACGCCAGATAGCAATTCCACCGGCAGTTAAAGCATTTTGTGAAAGTATAGTACACATTAGCAAGCAATCCAAATTATAGGTTTGCTTAAAGAGCATCGACCGTGTACACTGACATATCTGTCGGCAATAGATTAACTGAAATATAAACAAAACTGAGGAGTTTATCAACCGGCGAAATGTTGGTGGTTTGCATTAGCAAATAAATTATTAACATAGTTGCATAGTCGTAGGTATATGAAGGGGAAATTTATTGAATGAAACAGTTGAAATATGCATTATATTATACGTTATAGGTTATATTGTATGTCATAGTACATGGTCTCTATTAAATGCGGATCGTTATGAATGTTGGTTGGTATGTTGACTTCTGCACTCACGTTTCACATGGTAGAAAGAGACACAGAGAGAAAGGTTACATAAGAAGAACGTGGCGCTTGTCTTATAATTTGCTGAATAATACGAAAGTGCATCATCGTCACCATATTTTAAATTAAAACTAGTTCTTGGAATAAGTTAATTCTCATTATTCTGAATGAAGCTGGCAGATTTTTTTTCTTTTATTTCATTGACTAATTGAATTACATCGGCCCCCAATGCTCAACCCGACTGGTGCTTATTTTAGTGAGATCGAAGGGAAAAGTTAAGGCCGGCGGCACTTGAATGCAGAACGTAAAGTCGGGCAAAAATGAGGATAGGCTGTTCGCCCGGGGCGCTAACAGTCATGTCACATCGTCACCTTAGTATTTACAATATATATATATATATATATATATATCACAAATATACAAGTGACAATATCCTTTAATTTTATATGAATGTAATGAGTATTTTTCATTATTCTCATATCAACGAAGCCATATGCCCACGGGCATACGGTGTAGTGGTTAAGAGCGCGGGCTACTAACTCCAAGTTTCCCAGTTCAATTCCAGGCAGTGACCTGAATAATAATAATAATAATAATAACAACAACAACAACATCGAAGAATACTTTAGGAATGAGAACTCAGGTTCGAAATTTCCCCAAGACACCCGAAGAAGGTTGGAAGGTATATCAGCCGAAACGTAGTGATAACAAGAAACAAGATGAGGACAAATATCTGTCAAATGTAAATAATGTACATAATTACTCTTCTCTTAAATATAGAACTGTTTTATGAGTATTTTTCGTTTGGAAATTAACCTTCCTTTCATCGTTCTTCATTAAGAAATGTCAAAGGTTCAATTATAATTATTGTATCTATGTCATTCATGGTGGAAAAATATACTTCTTAATTTCGGATAACGCCCTAGTGTATATTAGGTATATTAAATATACATCAATTCATAATTTATGTATATTTGATATAGATTATAAAAACTATTAGAGAATACGACAAAATAAAGGGGAATTAATTCTTGCTATTAAAATTTGTTAAACTTCAAAGGGAATATATGAAGTTGAAGTGCCACCCTTATTTTTTTGACAGTGCTATACGCTTAGGTAACTCTGAGATTAATAATGCTGCTACTAAAATGGCGCCCATCCATATTCATTTGCTTCCATTATCTCCTCATTTTGTTTACTCCTCCTCTTATTGTTCTTTACATTCCGTTCACATTTCATCCAGTCATATTTAAATTCATGATATTCCAATCATTACTCTAGTGATGTTTTCCGTCTGGTATTGTATACTGAGAACTCTGTTACTCAACGTCCCCTCCGCTCATTTCAACATTCTGGGGCACATTTGGCGAATTCTTTGATTTGCTTGCTTTTAGCTGCAAGAAGAATCACAACGGTAATCGCGGCTGTTATTGATACTACCGTGGTTGTTGTTGTTGTTTTTGCCATTTACCCCTCGATTACCGCTAATCGAATCAACATATTGACCGATAACCTAAGACATTTGAGCCTTGATAATTCTGCCTCCATTGTATGAATAGGAATTCATTTCCCGATGGTCTTCTTTGGTTCAAGTCGCTAGCAGTTAAATTTCAGGTACTTGTCTGCTATTTCTAGTTGATCGAGCGACTATTTAAAAGTGCCCTTGTAATGAATTATTCAATGTGAATCTTCCGTGGCAAATATTTCTTCTTCAATATTTCTGAAAAACTGTTTAGTTTCTTTCTGGCCAACAATGTGTTGTCCAGTATGAAGTCATAAATTCAACCATTTGTTTTCGGAATTTCGGAAAAGTCAGCAAGTCTTTCCCCAACTTTCCGACTACACACATCTAAATACTTCAGCAGCTGTATAATGTTACATTTGAATATATAGCGCATATCGCTTCCTTACTAAGGAGCGTCACAGTAAGGTTGTCTGACAGCACAAGACTGAGTTCTAGTAAATGCGAACTGAGCAAAATTATATATTATTTATTCGGTCATTTCAACGACACACACTCTACTGGATGGCATCGAATACAGCCTTTAAATTAAGGTAAAACTATTTAGATACTTCACGTAATCAGATTTAACAGTTAACTCTATATATTCGGGCACTACGTATTTGAATCGATTGCGCGTCTATTCAATTCAATTTATCGCAATTGTATTGAAATATAAGAATGAGCGGAGTGCTTGCCGCAAGTAATTATCGCAAGCTGGTATACTGCACTGATGTAATCATCGACTACATTGTGATATTAACAGTAAACGTTGTGGTCCGTTTAACTCCATGGAAACTGCCGATAAGAACCGGATCAGTGGCTTGTAAAGCTTTCTAAAACCTAATAACTTCATTGAATGCAAAGCTTGGGGAAGTTACAGGAATCACAAAAGGTGAATATAATCAAAATATACACAGCATATAGAAATACGAACACACAATGATACAGTAAAAGAATGTATACAGAGGTAGACCGTTCGAAACGGTAAAACGAGGACGTTTATATTTATGGAAATATAAAAGAGCCTCACATTGTTTATAAATATTCATTAATCTTTGCACGACACAGACCACTGTGAAATCCGGCGACAAAGTAAAAATGGAAAAAAAAAAATCTCTAATTTGTATTATTAGTGGTTAATGATGTGTGTGATTCCGATTTGTGTGACATTAGCTTTTGATGCAATCAACTGATGTCATGCTGAAGAAGAAAAGGGATTCCGGGTCGAAGATGCAAACTTATTTGTGATTAGTTATCAATGGTGAAAGATTATTAAGTTCAAAACCCAATGGATAAGCTGAATATATCACCATTTACACACACTATATACATATAACATACAGACGGAGGGGTACAGTTATGTATGTGTGTGTGTATATGTGGGTATGCGTATATATGTTTGCATATATATATATATATATATATATATATATATGTTTAGATATTGAATATATCAAATGAAATTCAAAACAGAACACAAAAGATATCGCGATACACGTGTTTTTAATTTAATTTTATTTAATATATTCTCTCTCACCTCTGCCACTATCTGGCATATACAGGTGCTTACACTTATCAAGTATTCACCCTATATTTATATATGATATATACATATATACATGTATATGCATGTATATATATATATATATATATATATATATATATTATATATATATATATATATATATAAGGAGAGGGATGGAGATTGCTCTATCTGATCCCCTTCAAGTGAATCCAGGCAGACACTAGGGTTTATGAATCGACAGCTCAACGAACACACACTCAACCACATATTTACAAACAGAAGCAACTCTCTTAACCGAAAATTTATCGAACTCTTAAGAATAACTGAAGCAAAACCCAACGAAATACACATTCATACATACATATATACACATCTACATACATATATGCATACATTCATTCATACATATTTATCAATGTAAGCAGAGATATTAATGGAAAGAACTAGTTTGTGGATGACCTCAAAATTGATACTAAAATTGTTAACAATGCCAAACAACATCTGGAGTTAATAAAATTTTCTGGTGACTTAGGAAGGGACTTTGGTCGAAAAAAAATGTTTTCACTTCATTGTTGAACAAGGAAGTCAGTCTCCCAAACCTGCGCATCAATAGTTTCACTATCGCACCCGTCACACACAAAGAATGCTACAAGTAACTAGGCATTGATCACGATATATCATACCAAGGTACTGTGGATAATGGCAGAATGACCCAAGAATATTATACCAGACTTAGAGAAAATATAGCAGGCAGAACTCTCCTTTTACAACAAGACAATATCCTGCAATGCATTTGCAGTACCAGTGCTGATTCCAACATTTAGGGTACTTGACTGATCTGTAGAAGAAGTCCAATCCACAGACAATAAAACTCACAAGATACCGACACCGACTGGAAGTGTCCACAGAAATAATGAAATCGACAGGGTCTACACTAGAATAAAAGACGTATAAGCTGGAGATTAGCTTCGCATTGTCACTCTGACAGAGAGAGAGAGCACGTTGCTAAAGAACAGCAGCATAAATAAAGACATTAGCTTAATGCAAAAAGTGAACAAAACAGTATCCTAAGTGTCGGAAGCGAACTCTCTCTTCTTGATTATCTCCCATACAACACCAAATCATCCGGAATAACACACATAAAAGAAGACCTGCAGGTGAAACCCTCAGCATACCAAAATAAGACCATGCATGGGTATGTTTCACGAAAACTTGAAGAAGACAGTAACATTGACAAGAAGTGAAGCCTCCTTTATATATATGTAAGGAATAAATATTCAGAAGTGAATATTTATGTAGAGATTA
>NC_043015.1:37022927-37025427 GCF_006345805.1 Octopus sinensis
TCGAATGTGAATATGTATTAAAACAATAGGACACCTAATGCAAAAAGCCAACAATATAAAATGTACTCATATACAGGAATAAAAGGTGATAAAAGGTAAAAGGCAAATAAGAGTGAAGTCGAATGAAGAAAAGTATATGGAATAAATTATTGTGTAAAGAAGGCGACTAAGACTTGAAGGCAGTGGAGCTAAAATAATATAAATATAAAAATATAAAAAATAGAAGAATATAAGTGAAATAAATACGTGTAGGGTAACCAGAACAGAGTCCATTCAAGCCCATCTCTACGATCGTTTCAAAGAATCCTGCTTCTCATTGTTAATGTAGGAAATCAAAAGGAAACACATTTTCACCAGGAAAAACTTACAAAGGCTTCATATTTCTGGTTATCACATCGTTATCACTGTGTGTATATACATACATACATACATACATATACACACACATATATATTTATGGATATGGATATATATATATATATATATATATATATATATATATTATATATATATATATATCAATGTGTATATATGTGTGTTTGTGTGTGCGTATGTGTTTATATATGCATGTATATATATATATAATATATATATGATATCCATTCATAGTTCTATGCATACATTTGTAAACTATGTATATATGGACTTCTTGAAACTTTATGTAACACTGAACCACTTACACTGGATATTCTGTAGCGACCGTCGTGAAAGCAATTCGGAGAGGCCTTAGTTTCGAGCCAAACCTAACATTTTCTTTCTTATATTCTCTTTATTCCTCTTTCAGGAACCTAAATGATGTTTTTACGTCAGGTCTTCGCCTCACCACTCTTGGAATCTTGCAACGATCACAGTTCTTGACTTGAGTTCTACAGCAAAAAAGAATTGGAACGAACTTCTTTTTATAGAATGCGGTAAAACGAAATCGGTGTGTCAATACCTGGGTATCTCTAATCGAATTGTCCGCACGCAATAATGTGTAATTATCTTATAAATTTTATATCCATTTAACTCATAGGTATTACTTATAAATGAATATCATAAGCTATATACACATGCAAATATATCTATCTATTTTATCTAACAATCTATCTATCTATCTGTGTGTTTGTCAGTCCGTCTGTATGTCTGCCCATGTATGAATGTATGTATATATTGAAAATCAGAAAAAATACTTTTCTATTGAATGTAACCGAGCTAGTTAGATACACGTCAGCTTCCTTTTAAAACACAGCACTTCGATCACGCAACATATCAATTGATCTATCGGAAGCTAATAGCTGACTCTAGAACACTTTCAGTGTGGCGGTGTGATTCAGGATAATCAATGAGCAAATATATCGGAAGGTTTATTCCAAAGACTAAAAGGATTATTCTATATAAATGTAGGATGTTTGACGGATTTACGCTAATAGTCGGTGCTGTTACATTTCCTGAACGCAAATTTTACTTCATCTATCACCATATAAATGCGTTTAAGTTTCGCTTTCTCTAACGGAATTACAACATTTCTCAAATCTCAATGATTTCTTCGTGCATATAGAAATTTTTCGATACCAATAAAAAGAAGGGAAATGAAGTAAAACTAGTTTTATTCGAACTGGAGAGAAAGAAGGGGGCAAATCGAGGGATGAAATGATGGAATAAATGTAGAATTATTACTATTGATTCACAAAAGTCTTATTGATAACGTTGAAATAAGATGAAAAGCAAAATGCAATGTATAGCCAAAGGGTCAAAGGTGAGGAAATCTTGTTCATCCACTCACTTTGTCATATAACAGTAGAGAACTTAAGGTTAAGGTTTGCGTTTTTCAGTGACTCTAGGTTTGTGTACGTGTCTTTTGCTTTGCCTGACTGGCTGTGTAGACCTTATCTGCGTTTTGGTCCTTGTGTGTTTCTGTCTATTTCTCTGAATATCAATATGGATGCTTGTACGTTTGTGTGTCTGTGTGAGAGAGAGAGAGAGAGAGAGGGAGAGACACAGAGAGATACACAGAGACAGAAATAGAGAAACAAAGAGATAGAGGGCGAGAGAGAGAAAGTGAGATGGAAAGAGGATTATGTGCGCGTTTTCGTGTGTATATATACATATATGCACGCATATATATCAAACTTTACACAGAATTATCTGTATATGCATATATATGTATATATACATATATGTGTGGGGGGTGTATACACACATGCAGACACTTGTAGACACACACACATACAAGGGTATAAACATAAAGATATTTTTCTATATGTCTAGATTTACTCGTATCTACCATTTATCGTATAATAAAGTGTGCGTATAGATGTATATACCTGTGTATTTATATATGTGGACAGCCGTACATAGACACATATAAATATATATATACATATATACATATGTTTATGCGTGTGTGCGTGTGTATGTGCGTGTGTGCGTGTGTGCGTGTGTGAGTGTGTGTGCACGCGCACGTATCTGTCTGTATGTATGTATGTCTGTGCGCTTGTGTATGCTTTTGTCTTTGAGA